>NC_054549.1:20963830-21083830 GCF_017654505.1 Polyodon spathula
TAATAGAATACAATGTGAACTAGGATGCTCTGTATATAATAATAGAATACAATGTGAACTAGGATACTCTGTATATAATAATAGAATACAATGTGAACTAGGATACTCTGTATATAATAATAGAATACAATGTGAACGAGGATGCAATAGGTTAGGGTGACAGCAAGTTATATCTACAGTGCCATGGTAGCAGTGCAAGGATAGTGCCTCAGCGGAGGATCCAGTAACGCGGCGCTGAGCTCAGTTAAAACCCGGCTCGTATCACTCCGAAGGGACTGAGCTGGAACCAGGACAGTAAAGCGAAGTTGAAGTGATCAGCGTGTTCATCAGTAAGCTGACGAACCGCACAAACGACCGCGTGTGAATTCAAACCAGTTTTAAGTTCACTGACTGTGATCTTCCGTGTCCTCTTCCCTCTCTCTCTTCGTCTCTTTCCAGGTGTTCACCCGATCTGCTGTCTCTCTGGTCCCTCCTCCTGCCTGCTCAGCCCCACCTCCTCGCTCTTCGATTCCCACATGAACCTCCAGGAGCCCCTCCAGAACCAGATCTGCCAGCAGGGGGTCACAGAGCAAGGTGGGGCTATACTAAGACTGATGACTCGGCCTCTTCTAGTAACACTGATGAAGGCACTAGAGCCCAAATGCTGGTCTGCTTGACTCAGCCTCTTCTAGTTTCAATAACGCTGATGAAGGCACTAGAGCCCAAATGCTGGTCTGCATGACTCATTCTCTTCTAGTTTCAATAACGCAGATGAAGACACTAGAGCCCAAACGCTGGTCTGCTTGACTCAGTCTCTTCTAGTTTCAATAACACTGATGAAGGCACTAGAGCCCAACGCTGGTCTGCTTGACTCAGTCTCTTCTAGTAACACTGATGAAGGCATTAGAGCCTAACGCTGGTCTGCTTGACTCGGCCTCTCCCCCTCCCCTCCAGGTCCTGTGATGTGTAGCAATGCCAACGCCTGCCAGGAGGGCTCAGCCAATAAGAAGGGCACGTTCACGGATGAGCTGCACAAGCTGGTTGATGATTGGACGAAGGAGACGGTGGGCACCGCCCACACGAAGCCCAGCCTGAACCAGATCAAGCAAATCCAACAGAAGCAAGAGATCGGTATCTGGAGCAAGCCTCCCGAGGTGAGCTGTCAATTATAACAGAGTCCAGCAGTGTGGTACATCATAGAAACAGCATGGTGGAGCATAGGGAAGCATTGTAAATCACAGAGGTCTTGTAAAGCATAGGGAAGCATTGTAAAGCACAGAGAGGTCTGGTAAAGCATAGGGAAGCATTGTAAAGCACAGAGAGGTCTGGTAAAGCATAGGGAAGCATTGTAAAGCACAGAGAGGTGTGGTAAAGCATAGGGAAGCATTGTAAAGCACAGAGAGGTCTGGTAAAGCATAATGAAGCATTGTAAAGCACAGAGAGGTCTGGTAAAGCATAGGGCCTACCGACAGTGGTGTAGTAACTCACAATCATTATGGGTTAGTATATATATATATATATATATATATATATATATATATATATATATATATATATATATATATATATATATATCTCTGGAAAAAATTAAGAGACCACTGCAAAATTATCAGTTTCTCTGGTTTTACTATTTATAGGTATGTGTTTGGGTAAAATGAACATTTTTGTTTTATTCTATAAACTACTGACAACATTTCTCCCAAATTCCAAATTAAAAATATTGTCATTTAGAGCATTTATTTGCAGAAAATGACAACTGGTCAAAATAACAAAAAAGATGCAGTGTTGTCAGACCTCGAATAATGCAAAGAAAATATGTTCATATTCATTTTTAAACAACACAATACTAATGTTTTAACTTAGGAAGAGTTCAGAAATCAATATTTGGTGGAATAACCCTGATTTTCAAGCACAGCTTTCATGCGTCTTGGCATGCTCTCCACCAGTCCTTCACATTGATGTTGGGTGACTTTATGCCACTCCTGGCGCAAAAATTCAAGCAGCTCGGCTTTGTTTGATGGCTTGTGACCATCCGTCTTCCTCTTGATCACATTCCAGAGGTTTTCAGTGGGGTTCAGGTCTGGAGATTGGGCTGGCCATGACAGGGTCTTGATCTGGTGGTCCTCCATCCACACCTTGATTGACCTGGCTGTGTGGCATGGAGCATTGTCCTGCTGGAAAAACCAATCCTCAGAGTTGGGGAACATTGTCAGAGCAGAAGGAAGCAAGTTTTCTTCCAGGACAACCTTGTACTTGGCTTGATTCATGCGTCCTTCACAAAGACAAATCTGCCCTATTCCAGCCTTGCTGAAGCACCCCCAGATGAGTCCAATTTTCAGCTTTGCCCAACACCTGGTTGTCTAATGGTTAGACGGAGACCTGGAGAGGCCTACAGTGCTGGAACTTCTCGAAAATGTACAGTGAACGCGAAAGTTGACCCCCCTTGGCATTTTTCCTATTTTGTTGCCTTACAACCTGGAATTAAAATGGATTTTTTGGGGGTTTGTATCATTTGATTTACACAACATGCCTACCACTTTGAAGATGCTAAATATTTTTTATTGTAAAACAAACAAGAAATAAGACAAAAGAACAGAAAACTTGAGCGTGCATAAGTATTCACCCCCCCAAAGTCAATACTCTGTAGAGCCACCTTTTGCAACAATTACAGCTGCAAGTCTCTTGGGGTATGTATCTATAAGCTTGGCACATCTAGCCACTGGGATTTTTGCCCATTCTTCAAGGCAAAACTGCTCCAGCTCCTTCAAGTTGGATGGGTTCCGCTGGTATACAACAATCTTTAAGTCATACCACAGATTCTCAATTGGATTGAGGTCTGGGCTTTGACTAGGCCATTCCAAGACATTTAAATGTTTCCCCTTAAACCACTCGAGTGTTGCTTTAGCAGTATGCTTAGGGTCATTGTCCTGCTGGAAGGTGAACCTCCGTCCCAGTCTCAGATCTCTGGAAGACTGAAACAGGTTTCCCTCAAGAATTTCCCTGTATTCAGCGCCATCCATCATTCCTTCAATTCTGACCAGTTTCCCAGTCCCTGCCGATGAAAAACATCCCCACAGCATGATGCTGCCACCACCATGCTTCACTGTGGGGATGGTGTTCTCGGGGTGATGAGAGGTGTTGGGTTTGCGCCAGACATAGCGTTTTCCTTGATGGCCAAAAAGCTCAATTTTAGTCTCATCTGACCAGAGTACCTTCTTCCATATGTTTGGGGAGTCTCCCACATGCCTTTTGGCGAACACCAAACGTGTTTGCTTATTTTTTTCTTTAAGCAATGGCTTTTTTCTGGCCACTCTTCTCTAAAGCCCAGCTCTGTGGAGTGTACGGCTTAAAGTGGTCCTATGGACAGATACTCCAATCTCCGCTGTGGAGCTTTGCAGCTTTCAGGGTTATCTTTGGTCTGTTTGTTGCGTCTCTGATTAATGCCCTCCTTGCCTGATCCGTGAGTTTTGGTGGGCGGCCCTCTCTTGCCAGGTTTGTTGTGGTGCCATATTCTTTCCATTTTTTAATAATGGCTTTAATGGTGCTCTGTGGGATGTTCAAAGTTTCGGATATTTTTTTATAACCCAACCCTGATCTGTACTTCTCCACAACTTTGTCCCTGGAGAGCTCCTTGGTCTTCATGGTGCCGCTTGCTTGGTGGTGCCCCTTGCTTAGTGGTGTTGCAGACTCTGGGGCCTTTCAGAACAGGTGTATATATACTGAGATCACGTGACAGATCATGTGACACATAGATTGCACACAGGTGGACTTTATTTAACTAATTATGTGACTTCTGAAGGTAATTGGTTGCATCAGATCTTATTTAGAGGCTTAATAGCAAAGGGGGTGAATACATATGCACGCACCACTTTTCTGTTATTTATGTTTTAGAATTTTTTGAAACAAGTTATTTTTTTCATTTCACTTCACCAATTTGGACTATTTTGTGTATGTCCATTACATGAAATCCAAATAAAAATCAATTTTAATGCCAGGTTGTAAGGCAACAAAATAGGAAAAATGCCAAGGGGGGGGGGTCAATACTTTCGCAAGCCACTGTACAAGCCACAGTGTCTCGTACCCACTGTGAAATGTGGTGGAGGATCGGTGATGATCTGGGGGTGCTTCAGCAAGGCTGGAATCGGGCAGCTTTGGCATGAATCAAGCCAAGTACATGGTTGTCCTGGAAGAAAACTTGCTTCCTCCTGCTCTGACAATGTTCCCCAACTCTGAGGATTGGTTTTTCCAGCAGGACAATGCTCCATGCCACACAGCCAGGTCAATCAAGGTGTGGATGGAGGACCACCAGATCAAGACCCTGTCATGGCCAGCCCAATCTCCAGACCTGAACCCCATTGAAAACCTCTGGAATGTGATCAGGAGGAAGACGGATGGTCACAAGCCATCAAACAAAGCCGAGCTGCTTGAATTTTTGCGCCAGGAGTGGCATAAAGTCACCCAACATCAATGTGAAGGACTGGTGGAGAGCATGCCAAGACGCATGAAAGCTCTTCTTGAAAATCAGGGTTATTCCACCAAATATTGATTTCTGAACTCTTCTTAAGTTAAAACATTAGTATTGTGTTGTTTAAAAATGAATATGAACATATTTCCTTTGCATTATTCGAGGTCTGACAACACTGCATCTTTTTTGTTATTTTGACCAGTTGTCATTTTCTGCAAATAAATGCTCTAAATGACAATATTTTTATTTGGAATTTGGGAGAAATATTGTCAGTAGTTTATAGAATAAAACAAAAATGTTCATTTTACCCAAATACATACCTATAAATAGTAAAACCAGAGAAACTGATAATTTTGCAGTGGTCTCTTAATTTTTTCCAGAGCGCTATATATATATATATATATATATATATATATATATATATATATATTATATATATATATATATATATATATATATATAATATATATAGTTATAATTATTATTGTTTTTTTTCCCCCAGGGTCGACCCACAGGGTGGCAGCCACCTGGGTCGGTGGGGGGGGGGGTCCGGGGCAGGGTGTCCCCCCAGAATGGAGGCGGAGGGACGAACGGCGGCCTTGCCAGCAGCCCCTCCTGCTGGGGGCCCGGTGGGGGTGGTACCTTTGTACCCGGCTCCGCACCCATGTACCTACAGCACAGGAAGTACCAGCTACCCAGCACAGCCCTGGACAGGAAGCCCAACTGTCTCCCCCATACCGAGGCAGCAGCAGCAGCAGCCTGCCAGCCAGCTCTCCTCTACTGGGAACGGGATACAGACCAGGGTGCAGCCAGGACCCAAATAGCGGAGCGGAGTGAGAGGAGGGGGCAGGAAGGAGCGAGACTGGTTGGGAAGGAGGAGAGGCTCCCTGCCCGCCTGCCTGCCTGCCTGCCTGATATCCCTCAGTTCATATAGTCACAATATTGGGTGGTGTTTTTTTTAGAAAAAACCCCCTGCCCCCCCCAAACATGATGGGAGTTTCTTGCTCGTTCTGAAATAAAAAAAAATTTTTCGTTTTTGTAAATTTAAAAAAAATAAAGGGTTTGTATGGAAAACAAACGAGCAAAGACTTATTTTTTTTTAAAAAAGCATGAAAAGCATTTTAATTTTTTATTAGTGATTCTTTGTTAGTGATTCTTTGTTTGTTTTTCCCGAAGTGACGGTTTTATATGTGGTTTTAAAATAGCATGAGCAAATATTATTATTATTATTATTATTAGTTTCTTTTTCAAACCCGCTTGAAATGTGAAGGTAATTTTATTATTTACTTTTTTATTTGAGAAATTTATTTAATTTAATCTTTTTCTTTTTGGGGGGGGGGGGGGGGGGGGGGGGGGGGGGGAATTGCATCGTAAAATATTCAACGTGTTTTAACTTTGCGATCCGAGTGAAGGCGATCGGCCGATCGGTGTAGAAGGGACTTGATTTCTTTTTTGGTTCCTGGGTAGTAAGTGTTATTTCCTAATTGCTTATGCCTCAAAAGTATAGAAAATGGCTATTATTCTCCACAAACTTTGCTTTTGTGACCAGGACAGTGATATTTTGAAATTTACCTATTTTCCAGAACATTCCAGATAGATTCAATGCTGTGTAAACTTGGAGTAACTTCTTTCCAGTAATATAAATAGTAGTATAAATACAGGGACCTTAAGCCCACCAGTTCAGTTTAGTTCCAGCTGCCTAAGTGGATACATATCTGCATTTTTCTGAGATGGCATCAAGAGGCTGCAATGGTGGCATTCCTGATGGGTCTCCAAGGCGGTTTTACCAAGTTTCCCTGCTATCTTTTCCTTTGGGACAGCAGGGACACCAAGGCGCACTACCACAGGCGGGACTGGCCACAGCGGACCGAGTTCTCTGTGGGGAGGAAGAACGTCAAGTGGGAGCCACTGGTGGACCCCCGGAAGGTGCTGATGCCACCACTGCACATCAAATTGTGCCTTATGAAACAATTTGTCAGAGCTCTAGATAAGGAGTCGGCAGCCTTCAAGTACCTTCGAGACGACTTCCCTAAGCAGTCTGAGGAAAAGGTCAAAGCCGGTGTCTTCGTCGGACCATAGATAAAGAAGATCCTGGAGTGCAATGAATTCCCCAAGAAGCTCACTAGTAAGGAGAAAGCGGCTTGGAACAGCTTTGTCGCAGTGGTTCGGGGCTTCCTGGGCAATCACAAGGCCGAAAACTATGTGGAGCTGGTTGAGACTCTGGTGAAGAACTACGGCACAATGGGCTGTAGGATGTCCCTCAAAGTCCATATCCTTGATGCTCATCTTGATAAATTCAAGGAGAAAATGAGAGCATACTCGGAGGAGCAAGGCGAGCGCTTCCACCAGGATATACTGGACTTTGAACGCTGCTACCAAGGACAGTATAACGAGAACATGATGGGAGACTACATTTGGGGGCTGATTCGTGAAAGTGATTTACAGTAGAATCGTAAATCTCGAAAAGCTACTCACTTCTAAATCTTTTGTAGTCATTTTTGTATTACTTTAGTATAAATACATGTTAATTTGGATTCATATGTTGTTTTTTTCTGACTTTGTGAACGAAAAGACTGTTTTCTCATTGGAAATAGGTCAATTTCAAAATATCACTGTCCTGGTCACAAAAGCAAAGTTTGTGGGGAATAATAGCCATTTTCTATACTTTTGAGGCATAAGCAATTAGGAAATAACACTTACTACCCAGGAACAAAAATTGTGTTACATAGTGTTATCACACATGTTTAAATGATCAGAATCGACCTTCACAAGATGGCTGCTCAGCATTAGTGGGCAAGATGACCTTCACCAAATGGCTACTCTAGTTACGACGGGGTGAACTGCTGCTGTGCTGCCAGTGAAGCAAACATTAAATAAGTAACATTGTTGAAAACTCTCCCTCTCTCTGTCTCCCTCCCTCACACTCTCTCTCTGTCCCCCTCTCTGTCTCTCTCCATTTCCCTCCCTCTCTCTCTCTCTCCCTCTCTCTGTTTGCTCATCACACTGACATTACAACAACAAAACTAATTCATCCAATATACATTGAGTGTACAAAACATCAGGAATACCTTCTTGATATTGAGTTGCACCCCCTTTTGCCCTCAGAACAGCCTCAATTCATTGGGGCATGGACTCTACAAGGTGTCGAAATTGTTCCACAGGGATGCTGGCCCATGTTGACTCCAATGATTCCCACAGTTGTGTCAAGTTGGCTGGTAGTGGATCTCTACTCCTAATAGCTCATTCCATCTCATCCCACAGATGCTCAATTGGATTGAGATCTGGTTTCCAATCCTCCAGTGTTTTTGTTCCTTAGCCCACTGCAACCGCAGTTTCTTGTGTTTTGCTGAAAGAAGTGGAACTCTTGTCAGGTCGTCGGCTGCCATACCCCAGTCCTGTCAAGGTACGACGAGTTGTGCATTCTTTTATGGATCTTTCGGCACCCATGTTGTACTGGACTGTCAGTTGACTAACTGTAGCCCGTCTGTTCCTCTGCACAATTCGTGTCAGCCTCCTTTGGCCTCTTTCATCAATGAGCCGCTTTTGACCGCTGGCCTGCCGTTGGCTGGATGTCCTTTGGGTGACGGACCATCCTTGATGCACACTGAGCGTGCAAAACCCAGCAGCGTTGCAGTTCTCGATACACTCAAACTGGCGCGCCTGGCACCTACTACCATACCCTGTTCAAAAGCACTTAAATCTTTTGTCTTGCTCATTCACCCTCTGAATGGCACACACACACAATCCATGTCTCAATTGTGTCAAGGCTTAAAAATCCTTCTTTAACCTGTCTCCTCTTCATCTCCACTGATTGAAGTGGATTTAACAGGTTACATCAATAAGGGATCAAAGCTTTCACCTGGATTCACCTTGTCAGTGTATTTCATGGAAAGAGCAGGTGTTCCTAATGTTTTGTACACTCAATGTATACTAATTTTATACAGTTTTCTACAGTTTATATTTAGGAGATCATGTGACAACAGCCTCTCTGTCTGTCTGCAGCTTCAACCGAATCCCTGTAGAAATATGAGCTTCAACTCCGTACCGCTGGGAAAGGTGTCGTTATTTTATTCATAGTATTCAAAATGGTTATTATTTATTTATTTATTTTCATTTTTTTGTCACCGGGGTAAAGCATACGATAATGTGAATTTAAACTGAAAAAAAAAGACACTGGTTATTTAAATTTTACTCTTAGGGTTATTATTAATAATATGATTGGTTTTTGTACATATTTATTGCTGCAATTAGTGATCTTCAGCATTAATAGGTATTAAGAATTGTGTCAAACAAACAAAAAAAACATAAAACACACACACACACTGACACACATAGACACACGCGCGTATATATGAGAGGCGTTTGTCAGTGGGTAATTAATTAAATCCATACATTGGTGTGTTGGATTTTGAAATAAGAAAGGCTGTCCTTCCCTCACCGTTCCCAGCTGACTCCCGCTCTTCCAAGTGTGTTGAAAGCCGATCGCGTACGTGCGTGCGTGCGTGCGTGTGTGTGTGCGTGTGCGTGTGATCGATATGAACAGACCCCCTTGGTGTTTAGTGCTGGTAAAGAAAGCATTTGGTCAGGTTGGCACACGGTCAGGGTCAGTGTTCGGCTCAGTTGAGCAGCGATGAATCAAGCCTGTGTTCAGTGAGTTTAATGAGCAGAAAGCTACTGAAACAGACTTTATAAAAGTGTCCCACAGCAATGTGTACTGAAGGAGAGAGCATGGCAAAGCACAGAGAGGTCTGGTAAAGCATAGGGAAGCATTGCAAAGCGCAGAGAGGTCTGGTAAAGCATAGGGAAGCATTGTAAAGCACAGAGAGGTCTGGTAAAGCATAGGGAAGCATTGTAAAGCACAGAGAGGTCTGGTAAAGCATAAGAAAGCATTGTAAAGCACAGCGAGGTTTGCTAATGCATAGGGAAGCATTGTAAAGCACAGGGGTGTGGTAAAGCATAGGGAGGCATTGTAAAGCACAACGAGGTCTGGTAAAGCATAGGGAAGCATTGTAAAGCACATCAATAGACAGGGCAATGCGGAGGGATATCACTGCCAGTTTTTCGTGAAGAGGTCTCAGTTAGGTTGCCAGGGGATACGGGCTGTATTTTTCTAGCTAGCCAGTATTTTCGGTGTGTCGGCTTTTTAAAAAAAAAAAAAAAAAGTTACTGAACTGGACCACCTGACCAAACACTGCACTGCACTGTCTTACACCTGACAACAAACGGTAAACTGTTACTGTGACTCGAGACATTCCAACTACCCCCCTCCCCTCCATTTCCCTCTCCCCTTCCATCCCATCTACCATCTCCCTGTCGTCTTCTCTCCCATCTCCCACTTCCCCTCCCATTTCCCTCCTCCCCTTCCCCTCTCATCCCCCCTTCACCCTCCCCCTTGCAGTTCCTCATTTTAGAATTCGTAGTTTTAATTCAGTGTTTAGAATTGTGTAGCAGGGTTACAACACGAGGCTCATATTTTCAGAGTGTTCTCTCCATTCCTAAAAGCGTTCGCTCCAGTCTGTAATTAACTCCTATTAAAATTCAACAGCCAAGATCTACCAAAACTGAGAATCAAACAGCTGGACAGAGAGGAGACCGCCGGCCGGCAGGGGACCGAGTCTGGGGTTGCTGCTGTATCAAACCCCAAGTCTCCCAGCCCGGGTTGCCGCGCAGCGCCCTCAAACCACTTTGCAAGCCAGGCTTAACCAGGCTCTGTGTCCTCTAATTCTGCTCTGGGCTGGGGACAGTATTTCCTAAGTGTAGTGTTTCATGCAGAATTCTGAATCGTTTTAATGCCTGCAAGATTTGCTGTTGCTGTGCCTTGTGCCTTCCAGATTTGTACTGGAAAGGAAGATGATGATGATAATAATAATAATACAATGAAAAGCTTTAAATGTGTTATGAGTTACAATGCAGCAGAGTTCTGCTGTTTCAGCATTCAGTGTGGAGTGTCTGCTGAGGACAATACAAATTCAATAAAATAAAAAAAAATGAAACCACTTTTGTATTGTTAGTTAATGTTAGCAACAAGATTAAATTAAATGTCAACATGTCAATAATAATAAACAGTGTTACTTTGGAAAACTTGTCTGCTTTCTGCTTTTGGGTTGTTTTTTTGTTCCTGAGGTTTCAGTTTTTTAAGATCAGTTCAGCCCCGGGCGCCCCCAAACCTGTCCCTCCGACTCCTGCTCTGTGTCCCAAACCCTCTTCTGCATTGAACCAATTCATTAACCCTACATCAAACCAGACTCTGAATTGTGAAGCATTTTAATGCAGAGAGGTCTGGTAAAGCATAGGGAAGCATTGTAAAGCACAGAGAGGTCTGGTAAAGCATAGGGAAGCATTGTAAAGCACAGAGAGGTCTGGTAAAGCATAGGGAAGCATTGTAAAGCACAGAGAGGTCTGGTAAAGCATAGGGAAGCATTGTAAAGCACAGAGAGGTCTGGTAAAGCATAGGGAAGCATTGTAAAGCACAGAGAGGTCTGGTAAAGCATATGAAAACATTGTAAAGCACAGAGAGGTCTGGTAAAGCATAGGCAAGCATTGTAAAGCACAGATAGGTTTGGTAAAGCATAGGGAAGCATTGTAAAGCACAGAGGTCTGGTAAAGCATAGGCAGCATTGTAAAGCACAGAGAGGTATGGTAAAGCATAGGGAAGCATTGTAAAGAACAGAGGTCTGGTAAAGCATAGGCAGCATTGTAAAGCACAGAGAGGTATGGTAAAGCATAGGGAAGCATTGTAATGCACAGAGAGGTCTGGTAAAGCATAGGGAAGAAGTGTAAAGCAGAGAGAGGTCTGGTAAAGCATAGGGAAGTATTGTAAAGCACAGAGAGGTCTGGTAAAGCATATTAAATTAATAAACCATGGGGAACTGTGGTAAATGCATATTATAACTAAAGGGAAAAAATGCAAACAAGATTGGAAGAGACAACTGTAGATGTTAGTTATATCACCCCCCCCCCTCTCTCTCACACACACACACACACACAACATTGAAAAACACTGAGTATGCAACAAACATGCAGGCTGTCTGGTCACTTTATTAGGACCGGTCCAGCCAATCGGTTTTCAACGCCGTCCAGCACCTTGCGGATTCTGTGACATAAACTGAAGCTTATTAATGATCAATTTCTCGGGGTTTTCCTCTCTGTTTGAGGGGATAAAGCGCGATTTTCTACGCGTTAAGCTTCACAGCAGTATTACCGTTTCATGGGAGAGAAAAAAGCCCAAACAAGCCCAATCTATTTTAGAGGGAGTGGAGGTGTTAACACAAATTCCATTTTTTTCTAATGACGTACATATACAATGACACGTCAATCACTAAAACCACTCCTAAGACCATTTTTAACTGCTTAAATCACGTCACATATTACCAAAAAAAACAAACGCGACTCTCAAAACATTAAAGCGAATCTCAAGCCCAATTCGGCTTATTATAAGCGGACTCGGCAGCTGCTTCCCAGCCGGCGTGAGATTTCACTGCTCTGATAACGAGAGCACGTCGAACTCGGCTGTCCTCAAAATGAGACGCAGCGGCTTGTAGCCAAACCGAGGGGTTTCCTTATTATTTCGGCTAAGAAATATTCATTTACAATGTATCAAATGACATAAATTCAGTTTGTATTTTGATTTTCACAAATACAATAAAAATGTATCTGGTACGTAATGCGTTATAATCCATGAAATCATCTCGATATCGCAAGGATGCGAAAAAGAACTTCGAACTTGGGCGGACTGTACCAATTTCGCGTCAATCGTCAATAAAAAAATCTGTGTGTGTGTGTGTGTGTGTGTGTGTGTGTGTGTGTATATATATATATATATATATATATATATATATATATATATATATATATATATATATATATATATATATATATATACGTGTTCTACACATGTTTATGCAGTAAGACTCAAAAATGCGGTTTTTTTGTCCCGGGGTTTTCTAGGGTTGTGTAGTTCTGAGCTGTTACCCGCACCTTCGGGTTAAGCCAGAAAAACAGCTTCCTATTGTTTAAACACAGTTGGACAACCACACAACTCAAACAATCAAATCACACAATGTATTAGTAAAAACCGTTTAAGTAAAAACTACTGCTCGCCATAATGCCTTTTCAGCGGCGTTATCAGCGTCAAACATGCGCCAATGCCGTTACTTGGCTCTCAAAGGAGTCTCAATATACGCTCTATAAAAAAAGTCTTACAAATTAATTCGTAGTATAAAATAACAAAAAAAAAACATTTCGAGGGTTCTTCACGGGTGTAAACGCGGAGGTATTGCGGGGCGCATGGGAGTTGTAGTCTTTTTGCGCTGTTCCCTGATGCGCGGCTGCGTTGGGTAAGGAGGCTGGGAACTACAGCTCCCAGGGTGCCCCGGACGCGACCCCTCTGCCGAGGGACCACAACATGGCGGTCGTTGCATGAAGAAGTTGATAACATGGATCTGTGAGAGAGGGAATCGAGAGAGACCGAGAAAGAGGAGGGACAGCGGAGTAGCACTGCAAAACGAAAGGGCTTTTCTCTTCATCAGTTCTGCGGATCATTCTCTCTCTCTCTCTCTCTCTAATCGACTGCGACTGCAGTGTGTTTTTGGGGTTTTTTTTTTTTTTTTTTTTTAACATCACCCCCCAAAAAAAAAAAAAAAAAAAAAAAAAAAAAAGATTTTAAATAATACAAAATAGAGCAGGATACACACCTAGGCCAAAACCTTACCTCCCTTAACTGGATCTTCTATAAGAAGAAAGGAAAAAAAAAAAAAAAGAAGAAACCAAAAAAAAAAGAAATAAATTAAACAAATACATTATAAATATAGTTCAAGCAAGTTCGTTTTAATTTATTGAAAAAAAAGGTTTTTTTTTAAAAAAAATTTTTTAAAACATAAAAAATAATAATAATAACGAGCCATTATGTCCTTCTTTTTATGTCTGACACGTTTGACGTTATATGATGATGGATGATAATACATTATTATTATTTTTATATTATTATTATTATTATATGCATATTATATTTTGTGAGAGCGGCGGCCACCGGGCGGGTTCGTGGGAGTTAATAATAATCATAATAACATGGTGTGCAAGGTTTTCAAGAGTACGTAGAGAAGAGGTGCCCGGGCGCTGCTGTACCCGTGGATCTGCTGAAACTCTCCCGCACGGTGGCCCGCCAGCACCCTCAGCACCCTCAGCACCCGTCCCCGGCTCCCCCGCCTCCAGCCCGGGTGCTGATCGACGCGGACTCCGGCTTGCAGCGGCTCTACGGCGGCTACCAGACGGACTGGGCCTGCGGCGGGCAGTGGAACGCCATGCTGGGCTACCTGGCCGCGCTGTCGCAGGCTTGCCTGTATCAGGGGGGGCTGGAGCTTGCGGTGGTTTTCAACGGGACCCTCGGGAAAGACCGGTGGCCGGAATGGGCGAAGCGGGCGCAGGGAGAGCGGCAGACCGCCCAGCTCATCGTCAACCACGTCGCTAACAAAGAGACCCCGCCGCCCAGAGCCTGGTTCCTACCGCCGGCCTGCCTGAGCCACTGCATCCGACTGGCCATGATCCGCTTTCGGGTCCGGGTAAGAGAACAGGGAGACGGGGTTAACAGTGCAACATTATTATTATTATTATTATTATTATTATTATTATGTAATTATAATTAGTAGCAATAAACTAATAATAACACAGAGGCCGTTTATTCCGGGCAAATATCTTACTGCATCCGTCGGGGCGTGGTCACCCTCCCCGAACCAAGGTGACATTTTATCACTAATTAATATTTTATTATTATTATTATTATTATTATTCTGTACGTACTAGAATAAGTTTAGCTTACCCGAGTGGTAGTATATATCATTAGGATAGATATAGTATATCATTAGGTTAGATATGTGTGGGGTTTATTTGTAAAAAAAAGGATAAGAATCGAAGAAAGGATACAATGTGATAAATCGATTAAAAAAGCAAAACAAAACAAACCCGATTCAGGACGTCCCGGTGTGAAGCCGAGTGGAGAAAAGCCACGTTGTTTTGTATTATCTGTCGAGTTACACCCGGGAGCTCCACGAATATGACGTGGCGTGAATGAAAACACCTTGCTGAACTTGGCGAGTTTCGACAACTCCTGCAAGGGGCGGGGACGGTAACTGAGGGGACCCTGTTATCCTCATCTCGCTGGAGAGCAAAGGGCGGGGACGGTAACAGGGGGGACCCCCTTATCAGCATCTCGTCGGGGACGGTAACTGAGGGGACCCCGTTATCCTCATCTCGCTGGGGACAGTAACTGAGGGGACCCCGTTATCCTCATCTCGCTGGAGAGCAAGGGGTGGGGACGGTAACAGGGGGGACCCTTTATCCTCATCTCGCCGGGGAGCAAGGGGTGGGGACGGTAACTGAGGGGACCCCCTTATCCTCATCTCGCCAGGATATCCAGCGAATGTCGCTGGTCGCCTAATTAAATTGACCGCGGGAATTATTTTGAAGATGGCATTGTTGTTACAAACACTGGTTTGGGATTTGTGCATACTGTTAGGTTACAAATTATTATTATTATTATTATTATTGTTATTATTATTATAACAAAGGGCAGTTCAGGGTGGTATTAATACACTTGTTGTATTATCCATTCCTGGTTTTACTATGAATTTGAATATATCAATTAAATATTTTAATAGTTTTTAATGTGTCATATTAATTACTTTTCTGGCTCCTCACCTTGTCCCCTCCTCTTCTCTCTCCCTCTATTTCACCCTCCTCTCCCCTCCCAGGTGGTGCAGACTCTGGAGGATCACCACCAGGAGGCACTGTCTCTCTACAGGGACGGCGGTTTCCAGGGGCTTATCGCTCACGACTCGGAGTTCGCTCTGTGCAGCGTCCCGGCTTACTTCAGCTCTCACGCGCTCAAGCTGAGCTGGAACGGCAAGAATCTGACGACCAACCAGTACCTGCTGCCTGAGGTGGCCAAGCAGCTGGGCCTGAGACCCGGGCACCTGCCTGCCTTCGCTGCCCTGCTGGGTAAGAGGAGGAGGAGAGGGGGAGAGGCCACTGTGCTCCAGTGACTGTGTGTCTGTGTTGCCTGTGCCTCAGTGTCTGTCTGTCTATTGCTCTGTGTCTCTCTGTCTTAGTGTCTCTGTATCTCTGTGTGTCTGTCAGTCTGTCACTCTCTCTGTGTCTCTCTCTGGGTTAGTGTCTGTGTCTCTGTCTGTGTCTGTCTCTGTGTCTCTGTCTCTGTCACTGTGTCTCTGTCTGTGTCTGTCTCTTTGTGTCTCTTATCTCTCTGTCTGTGTGTCTGTCTCTCTCTGTCTCTTTTGTCACTGTCTTTGTGTCACTGTGTCTCTCTGTGTATCTGTCTTTTTGTGTCTCTGTGTCACTGTGTCTGTCACTCTGTCTGTGTGTCTGTCTCTTTGTGTCTGTGTCTCTCTCTGCCTCTCTGTCACTGTCTCTGTGTCACTGTGTCTCTCTGTGTGTTTCAGGGAACCACATTCTCCCAGATGAAGACCTCGCTGCGTTCCACTGGAGTCTGCTGGGACCCGACCACCCCCTGGCATCGCTCAAGGTTCACGCTCACCAGCTGGTCCTGCCTCCCTGTGAGGTGGTCATCAAGGCTGTCTCGGAGTACGTCTCCTCCATCAAAGACCTGTCCAACCTGGACGCAGTGGGGAGGGACGTCTTCAAGCAGTCCCAGGTGAGGGGTCCCGCGTCCCTGTGTCACAGCTGAAACTTTCTTTGCTACTGATCACAAAACAGCACTGAGACTGTGACTGGAATTGAACCCAGTTCTGCTGAATAATTCCTGTCTTTCTGTGTGCGTGTCTCTGCAGTCCAGGACAGAAGACAAGGTCCAGCGTTTCAAGAAAGCTGTGGAGTATTTCTCGTCCGCCAGCAAACCCAGACCCCTGTCCATGGGACCCTCTCCCTACCTGTGTGAGTATCACTGTCTCGCTGTCTCTGTCTCACTCTGTCGCACTCTCACTCTGTCGTACTCTGTCTCTCTGTGACACTCACTTTCTCTCTCTGTCGCTCTGTCACTCTTTGTTGCTCTCTCTCTCTCTCTCTCTCTCTCTCTCTCTCTCTCTTTCTGTCTCTCTCCCTCTGTCGCTCTGTCACTCTCTCTCTCTCTCATTCAACATTCAAATTCAGATCGGTTTTACTGGCCTGACAATAAAGATTTGTGTACTTACATGGCATAACCAACTAAAATATATATAGACAGAGAAAACGCATCTCTCTCTTTCTCTCTGCCTCACTGTCTCCATCACTCTGTCTTTCTCTATGTCACTCTCCGTCTCGTCCCTCACTCTCCTGAAATAAATGTCCTGTATAAGTAAATGTTTTTTTTTTCCTACAGTTCCAGGATTTGGGCAGGGTAATTTCGGAGGTCCTCCCAGCCACATGGGGGCGATGCAGCCCAACAGACCCCTGGTGAGGAGAGCGGCAGTCCTGGGAGGGAGACAGTGTGGCTTTAGTGGTTAGAGCTGAGTGACTGGGAGGGAGGGAGGCAGTGTGGACTAGTCTAGGGTTAGAGCTGAGGGGGGAGGGAGGCAAGTACAATAAAAGTTAAATTGGTGTTTTGTTTTCTCCTCCCCAAACCTCTCCTTCCCCCTTCTATCTCCCCCTCCCCCACTCTCCTCTCCCCATCCCCACTCTCTCCTCTCTCGCACTCCCCCATCCCCTCTCTCCCTCTTTCCCCTGTCCCCACTCTCTCCCCTCTCTGCATCTCCTCCTCTCTCAGTTCCCTCCTCCTCAGGTGACGGGCGGGAAGCTGGCCTATCAGAGCGGCTCGTTCCCGGGGGGCCCGCCCCCCCCGCTGCTCTTCCCTCCCCACCCCCTGCAGGAATGCAGCGACGGGCTGAAGCCCCCCTTCTCAGACTGGGCCGCCCCCTACGACAGCGCCACGGCAACTGGAACCCTGGGACACAGGCAGCCCAATCACCACGCAGGCCCCACCCCCGGCCCCGCCTCATCACCGTCCTCGTCTTCTGAGGGGGAGGAGCCTAATGGAGCCAGTGCAAAGTAGGTCTAGGCTGCAACTTGGTTCATTCATAATTATCTGCAATTAGAATGCATCTGACTAATTCAATTAGAATGCATCTGACTAATTCAATTACAATGCCTCTAACTAATTCAATTACAATGCCTCTAACTAATTCAGCTTCATAGTCCAATGAAAGCTGCTGAATAATGTTCCCTTGTTAACATATTGAATCACACACCCTCTATATAGAATGAACTCACTCAGCTTCATAGAGTCCAGTGAAAGCTGCTGAATAATGTTCCCTTGTTAACATATTGAATCACACACCCTCTATATAGAATGAACTCACTCAGCTTCATAGAGTCCAGTGAAAGCTGCTGAATAATGTTCCCTTGTTAACATATTGAATTACGCACTCTCTCTCTCTTTCTCTCAGCCATGTTCCAGACAGGTCCAGCTCGAAGGGGGGCCCCCACCCTCCTAGGACCCTCCAGGGGTCCCCGTGGCTCGCTCTCCACCAGTAGGGTTCTGTGTGCCATCGGGTGTATAAGGGAGAAAACACGAGGTCACCAAGACGCGTTACGTGTACCTGTAGTGGTCTTTGGGTTCATGGCGACGGGCACGCAATGGACATCGCCGACCACGACATGCCCCGGTTGGTGTCCTGGGCGTGCCCACCGGGTTATGGATCACTACCCCCACATCTACCACGTGCTGACCAAGGTGAGGGTACCCCCAAATACAGTGTACCCCTACATCTCCAAAATACACTAGTGTATCCAGAATATTATGTGTATATATATATATATATATATATATATATATATATATATATATATATATATATATATATATATATATATATATATATATATGATATATATTATATATATGTGTATATATATATATGTGTATATATATATTTATGACATTATATATATGTATATACATATACACACACAGAGGGACAGTGAATGCCCTAATCACAAAGGACAGTGTGTGTGTGTGTCTCCGTGTGTAACCCCCGTTCCCCCCCCAGGGCGAGCTGAAGATCCCTGTTTGCATCGAGGACGAGTGCACCCCCGAGCTGCCCCCCGCGGCCCTCCTCTTCCGCTCCGCGCGCCAGCTTGTGTATGGAGTCCTCTTCAGCCTGGCTGAGACCCAGAGGAGAGGAGAGAGACTGAGTCTGAGGAGGAGGCTGCCAGTGCAGGGTGAGGAGAGGGGACTGAGTCTGAGGAGGAAGCTGCTAGTGCAGGGTGAGGAGGGAGAGGGGACTGAGTCTGAGGAGGAAGCTGCTAGTGCAGGGTGAGGAGGGAGAGGGGACTGAGTCTGAGGAGGAGCCTGCCAGTGAAGGGTGAGGAGGGTTGGAGAGGAGAGAGGGGACGCGAGGGGGAGAGACACAGTCTGAGGAGAAGACTGCCAAAGGAGGGGAGGAAAGAAGAGGACTGTCTCTGTATCTCTTTGTCTCTCTGACTGTCTCTCTTTCTGACTTGTGACTCTGACTCTGTCCACAGTGCCGCCGGTCATCATTAAGGAGTGGTCCTCGAACAAGGCCCGGTCTGCTCTGACCCCTGAGCTGGTCCCGGCGCTGACCTTCCGCGAGTGGACCTGTCCGAACCTCAGGAAGCTGTGGCTGGGCCGGGCCGTGGAGGACAAGAACCGCAGGATGAGAGCCTTCCTCGCCTGCCTCAAGTCAGACAGCCCCGGCATGCTGAACCCAGCCAGCATCCCCACGCACCTGCTACTGCTGTGCTGCGTGCTGAGGTGAGGAGAGAGAGGAGGTCTCAGGTACTGAGACCTGCTGCAGTGCAGTACATGCTGCAGTGGCCCGGGGGCAGGGTTAGGGTCTCTGTGTCTCACTGTCACTCTCTCTGTGTCTCAGGTACATGCTGCAGTGGCCCGGGGGCAGGGTTAGGGTCTCTGTGTCTCACTGTCACTCTCTCTGTGTCTCAGGTACATGCTGCAGTGGCCTGGGGGCAGGGTTCTGCAGAGGCACGAGCTCGATGCTTTCCTGGCGCAGGCCGTGTCCAGCCAGCTGTACGACCCAGATCAGCTGCAGGAGCTCAAGGTGAGAGCGAGCGTGCCCGTGTGCGTATGTCGCTGTGCGTGTGTGCGTATGTCACTGTGCGCGTGTTGTGTAACTCTGTATGATTGTGTTTCAGATTGAGAAGCTGAACTTGCGCTGGGTCGGTGTGTTGTGTAATTCTGTGTGTGGTTGTGTAACTGTGTGAGATTATGTTGTGTATCGTTGTATTGTGTGTAATTGTGTAACTGTGTGTGATTGTGTTGTGTGTATGATTGTGTAACTGAGATTGTTGTGTAGCTGTGTGTGATTGTGTAACTGATTGTGTTGTGTAGCTGTGTGATTGTATTGTGTGTGATTTTGTAACTCTGTGTGTGATTGTGTTTCAGATTGAGAAGCTGGACTCACGAGGGGTGCAGCTGGCTGCCCTGTTCATGAGCGGGGTCGACACGGCCCTGTTTGTGAACGATGCCTGTGGGCAGCCTGTCCCCTGGGAGCACTGCTGCCCCTGGATCTACTTCGACGGGAAACTCTTCCAAAGCAAGCTGGGCAAGGCAGCCCGGGAGAGGGGAACCCTGCTGGAGCTCTGCGAGGGGCAGGTGAGAGGGAGAGGGGAGCCCTGCCGGAGCTCTGCGAGGGGCAGGTGAGAGGGAGAGGGGAGCCCTGCCGGAGCTCTGCGAGGGGCAGGTGAGAGGGAGAGGGGAGCCCTGCCGGAGCTCTGCGAGGGGCAGGTGAGAGGGAGAGGGGAGCCCTGCCGGAGCTCTGCGAGGGGCAGGTGAGAGGGAGAGGGGAGCCCTGCCGGAGCGCTGCGAGGGGCAGGTGAGAGGGAGAGGGGAGCCCTGCCGGAGCTCTGCGAGGGGCAGGTGAGGGAGAGGGGAGCCCTGCCGGAGCTCTGCGAGGGGCAGGTGAGAGGGAGAGGGGAGTCCTGGTGGAGCTCTGTGAGGGGCAGGTGAGAGGGAGAGGGGAGCCCTGCTGGAGCTCTGTGAGGGGCAGGTTAGAGGGAGAGGGGAGTCCTGGTGGAGCTCTGTGAGGGGCAGGTGAGAGGGAGAGGGAGAGGGGAGCCCTGCTGTAGCTCTGTGAGGGGCAGGTTAGAGGGAGAGGGGAGCCCTGCTGGAGCTCTGTGAGGGGCAAGAGAGGAGAAGAGTGCTAGATCAGCACTGATGGTCTGAGTTCCTGGTAAGATTTCTCACATTTATGCTTGTCTGTCTGTCTTCCTCTCTCTCTGTCTGTGAGTCTCTTTCTGACCCTCCTCTGTGTGTCTCTCAAGGTGGATCAGGCTGCCAAGGTTGAGAAGATGAGGCAGGCCATCCTGGAGGGGATCAACATACTTGGGCGGTCGGGGGGGGAGGGGGGGGTGACGGAGGGGGACGGAAGTACGGGCGGTACCCGGGAGGGAAGATGGGGCAGGGGGGGACGGGGGGGCTTGGGGGGCCGTAGGACGGGGGACCTGTGCGGGGGTGGTGTCCCCTGCGTGGAAGGGTCGTCCAGTCACACACGTAACGACTTATTCTGACGGGCGAACCCACAGCAGTGTGATCCAGTCCTGGTTTCACTAGGAATTTAATAATAAGACACACCTGAGCTTGTTGCCTAGACAGTAAAACCTGATTTCCATCCCTTGTGTCTGTGTGTCAGTGTGTATTGGAGTGTGTGTCTATTAGTGTGTGTGTTAGTGTGTGTTGTAGCAGTATCTACATCACTGTATCACATGTCTCTGTCTGTCTATCTTTAAGGAATCCAGGCTATCCCCCCCCAGGGAGGGAAGCTGGAGATTGCCGGCATGGTTGTAGGTCAATGGGCCGGGAATAAACCATTCCGTGGACGGGGGGGATTCAACATGCAGGTGGTGTCAGTGGGAGGAGGCGGAAGAGGGTAAGAAACTGGGGTCTGCTATATATTATAAAGACATTTCAGAGAGCTGGATCTCATCAATATCACGGTCTAGTGCTGTATATTATAAAGACATTTCAGAGGGCTGGATCTCATCAATATCAGGGTCTAGGGCTGTATATTATAAAGACATTTCAGAGGGCTGGATCTCATCAATATCAGGGTCTAGTGCTGTATATTATAAAGACATTTCAGAGGGCTGGATCTCATCAATATCACGGTCTAGTGCTGTATATTATAAAGACATTTCAAAGGGCTGGATCTCATCAATATCACGGTCTAGTGCTGTATATTATAAAGACATTTCAGAGGGCTGGATCTCGTCTATCAGGGTCTAGTGCTGTATATTCGAAGGGATTTTTCTTTCATGGTAGTAATTTGTATGATTTTTTTTTTTTCTGACAGCAGGGGCAGAGAACAGCCGGGTAAACAGAGAGAAGGCAAGAAGCAGACCACAGGACGAGTGCAGGTGAGGGGGGCGTAGCGGGGGTACCCCCAGATATTACCAATTCACTCCCAGTGCAGAGTGACTAGGAACAATTATTGTTAACAAGTCATTCAGCAGACGCTTTTATCCACAGTGACTCCCAGAGACTAGGGGGGTGAACTCTGCATCATCAACAACTGCTGCTGCTGCAGAGTCACTAGGATCTCATTAGTATTGCGTCTCATTAGAAGGACATAGTTGCTCTTTATTGTAACTGCAAAACTGTGTGTGTGTGTGTGTGTGTGTGTGTGTGTGCGCGTGTGTGTGTGACCCTGAGCAAGTTACTTCACCTCCTTGTGCTCCGTTCTTCGGATGAGACATCAAACGAAAACGTCCTCCTATTGGAAGCGACTCTGCAGCAGCAGCAGTTGTTGATGATGCAGAGTTCACCCCCCTGTCTCTGTGAGTCGCTTTGGATAAAAGCGTCTGCTGAATGACTCTAATAATAATATGCATCTTCATATGTCCCCATATATATAAAAAATATGAGTTTTTATATCTGTATTGTAATGAAGTTTGCCTGTCCTCTCCCTCTCTCTTCATCCCCGCCCTCTTTCCCCAGCTTTCTCCAGGCCCCGCCTCCAACGGAACCCCCAAGCTGGCGGAAGGTTCCAAGGGGAGGGGCAGCAGTGCTGGGGGAGGAGTTCAGCAGCTGAATGGCAGTGCAGGGCTGGTGGTGATGGTAGCAACGCCCCCTGGTGGACAGGAGGAGGAAGTGCAGCCCGCCCAGACGCACAGCAACAGCGGCAGCGATGACGACAACAGTGCCTTCGCTCTCAGAGACAGTGACGCAGCAGGGGGAGGGGCCAGCAACGACAGCAGTGACACCGCCTGTTGTCACGACGACCGGCTGGGAGGGGCCACGTCTGCCTTCCAGAAAGAGGAGTAACTTTAAGAAAAACAAAAAAATCATAACCAGTGAAATTGTAATTGCACAGTTTGGCCAGGACTAAAGCAGGGGCAGTAAAGAATTATATTATAGTTATATATTGTTAAATAAAGTGTTATATTAGTATATAACCAGTGTTTCCCCCATCCCCCCCCCCCCCCCCCCCCCCCCCCCCCCCCCCCCCCCCCCCCCCCCCCATCCCCCCCCCCCCCCCCCCCCCCCCCCCCCCCCCCCCCCCCCCCCCCCCCCCCCCCCCCCCCCCCCCCCCCCCCCCCAAGATAATGATGTTTAATAATTTAAAAACAAAAAAATGTCAAATCTTAGACCTAAGAAGTTGATAACATGTTCAAATTTTTGTTAAATGTAATTGACACACAAGCCTGACTGTGTGTCTAATGACATAATATTCTGCACAGGTCTGGGGGAAAACATTGACACAGATGTTATTGAAATATATCAATTTAAGGCCAAATTTAACAGATGAAAAATATTTCATCAGAATATTGATCATCATCATAATAAGTGTTATTATTGTTATTATCAATTAAAATCAATAAATGGACTGTCCCTTGTTGTTTGAGCCTCAGAACCCCTCACACTGCCCCCATCTCCCCTTATTTAACCCTGGCTGGCTGTGTTGTTGTATTATCGCTGGTTTCCTAACAAGACAGACAGACAGTGTGTGAGTGTGTGTGTAAAATGAAAACAAAAGTAGGATGTACTGTTCACAAAGGGTTAAATTCTATATAATGTATATAAAATTTCAGGACAATTCACTGTGTTTAACTAATTTCTGCACAGTTGAAGAAGGGGTGTTGTCCAGAATGTCCTGAAATAAATACATTTTGTAAACCTTTTGTGTACAAAAACACACACACCATTAGAATGATATATGTATTGATGAGGGGTGTGCTGATAATCACACTAGTAATTGCCTTTGAGAAGTGTTTGTTTATTTATTTATCTGCGGGTGTTTAAAGAAAGCCACTCGTTAAGGTGTTGGTTTCAAAACAAGAAAACCTGGCCTCCCCTCACCTTTACAACGAGTGCCCAGTTCATGGCAATCCACCCACAATAGAAGGTTGTTTTTTTTCCCGCTCAGTATTTACCGGTTTCGTAACCGACGTGGGGGTGGTAGGGGGGGGCATTGTAAAGGCGAGGGAAGGACGGCTTTTCTTTTGATTTAAAAAAAAAAAAAAAAAAAAGCCATCGTAAAGGCGAGGGAAGGATGGCTTTTCTTTTGATTTAAAAAAAAGCCATCCTTCTCTTGCTTTTACGAATTTTTTTTTTTTTTTATAAATACTTCTAAAAAGGCAGTTAATTCAGAGTGTTCGTGCGACAGTGAGCACCCCCTGGTGTTTATGTGGACACATCGGCCCCGAGCCTACACTCGCAGCGTTTGGTGGTCCTGACGACTTCAGCGGCGTCTGAGTTCCGACCGCAGAAAACGCAGACGCTGTTTTATATATCCAAGAATAGTTTTTTTTTTTTTTTTTTTTTTTTATATCGGTTACCCTTTTAAAAGTTTAAACGAAAAGGAACATTTTTTTAGAAGCTTAAAAACCGCTGAAGCAAAGCCGTCGGTCGGTCGCCAGACTCTCCTGCCATCGCTGAGAACGGGTTTTATATTAATCCTCTGACAAAAAAAAGTGACAAGGAGATTCGATATCTTTTCCTCTTTTTTTTTCAAAGGATAGAAAAGGAATTCTCCTAACACGCTAAATGAAACAGCCAGACTTCAGAAAAAATTATACATACACACTGCTGTGCAAAACTCTGACATGTTGCATTTGTCTACTCTGATGCTTTATGAGCATCAACAATTTACTCAAAGCCTCCACTAGTGTTTTTTGCTATTATTACAACCTTGACTCGCATGAAGAAGGAAACATACAGAGTGAAATCCCTCGCATCGCTCGATTCTCAAGGTGTGGTATCCGAAGCATAAAAGCAACACAGAGAAGCATCATTGGGAATTGACAAATCTTTTTTTTTTTTTAAGATTTGTATTATACGAGAGTTCAAGTTACATTTTGCCTGGTTAAAATCCTGTTTGACCTTTTAGGAGGTTCAAATCCCGGCTCAGCCACTGACTCCCGGCTCAGCCACTGACTCCCTGTGTCCGTGCGTGCGTGCGAGACCCTGAGCAAGTCACTTCACCTCCTTGTGCTCCATCCTTTGGACGAGACGTGAAGCAAACGAGGTCCTATTGGAAGCGACTCTGCAGCAGCAGCAGTTGTTGATGATGCAGAGTTCACCCCCCAGTCTCTGCGAGTCGCTTTGGATAAAAGCGTCTGCTGAATGACTAGTTAAATAAATAATAATAATAATAATAATAATAATAAAGTATTCTTTCTCTCTCTCATTCATGTATAGCTATGTGCGCAATTGCACCCTCTGGTGGCTATAAATGGGAATTACAATATTTACCCGCCGGTAGATATTAAGATTGGATGGACAAAATATACAAAAAAAAAAAAACAGGACAGGAGAGCACTTAATTTAGCCAACAAAATAGTAACCATAAACGATATTTATTTAAAAATTATTTTAAAACTTGGAATAAAAAAGCACTTGATACTTACTATTTGATTATATATATAATATATAATATATATCTATAATATATATATACTATATATAATATATTAATCTATATAGATATCTATACATTTAGAGATATCGCCTGTGCGCGTTTTAATTTTTGATTCATTAAAGTAAAATATTTATATTTTTTTTTACTATTATTTTGGAGCATGCTCAGTTCGACAGCTAGACCTTCAAATTGGAAGATAAAATCGAAAAAAACAAAACAAAACTGATCATTAAAAATATCAGAATGAACGAAAAACAATATATAATGTATCTGTCACGTGGGCAGGCGTGGCTCGAAGCACCTTATCCCGTCGCAGCGGATCCCGCGTGTAAATGTTAACAGAATGTTCCGAGCTTTACAGTGGAAACGAGCTGCCCACGCGCTTTCTAATCTGTAAACTGTTCCAAACAAAACGTCTACTCCCAGTTCTGTACTGGTACCGGTATTACGAAGCTCGGTGGGCCACTGGTTATAGAAAGGGGCTCGATATCCTGGCTCAGCCACTGACTCCCTCTGAGTGTGTGTGTGTGTGTGTGAGACCCTGAGCAAGTCACTTCACCTCCTTGTGCTCCGTCCTTCGGTCGAGACGTGAAACAAACGAGGTCCTATTGGAAGTGACTCTGCAGCAGCAGCAGTTGTTGATGATGCAGAGTTCACCCTCCCTAGTCTCTGTGAGTCACTGTGGATAAAAGTGTCTGACTCATAATCAATAATCGGGCTGTTGAAACAGGAATTAATGCATTAAAATCGCAGCGCAGAAAAACAAGCTTTTTTTAAATATAAATTTAAAAGGATTGTGTTCGAAAGGAAAAAGGTCGAGATCGTGTAAAAAGTGTAGATTTGTTAATATTTTAACTTTCAGACGGGACTCTCTCCTCACTCATATCTCTCTTCCTCTCCCTCTCTTTTACTCAGTCTATCTCCCTCTCCCCCTCTCTCCTTTCTCCTCTCATTCCTCTCTCCTCTCATTCCTCTCTCTCCTTCTCTACCCCTCCTCATTCCTCGCTCCTCTCCTCATTCCTCTCTCCCCCTCACTCCGTCTCTCTCCCCCTCCCTCCTCTCACTCTCTCTCCCTCTCCTGTTTTTTTTTTTTTTGCTGACTTTTTTTTTTTTAAATGTTTAGAAACACGTCGTCCGTATTTCGCAAATATTCGATTTTTAAATTTTTTTTTTTTTTACAGTTTTAACAAATTGATAAAAAGACAATTTAAATCATAACATTTTTATGCTTCTGGTCCTTGCTTTTTAAACTTCTTGGTATTATTAATTATTATATATATTATTATATATTATTAACCTCGATTTAAAAACTCACACACACACACATTAATTGAACGTACAGTTGTTTCTTCTATATTTCCTGATTACATTTAAAATGAATAGAACGTAGTTGTTTTTTTTCCTTCAATATTTTGCGATATAAACGTCGTTTTTTGCACCTGTGTTGGTATGCGTTTTTGCTTTCTAGTTTGCGTTCCTTTTTGTGATAGAAAAACATCTAACAGAAATTATTATTAGAATTTAGGGTTTTCTTCCTTTTTTTAAAAGAGTTACTAAAAAAGAGATTAACTAATAAATGAGTAAATAAATAAGAGTTATAAAGTTTGTCAGATTTATTGTACCCCCCTGGCGAATTCAGCTTGTAATCTTCAGATTCGCTTTTATAAATGTCTAAAATAGTCCAATAAATGTTTCTTAGCGAGATGCGAATTGCTATAATAATAACAAGAAGAGAAAAAAAACAAACCGTGATTGATTTAAAGTTTTACTCTTGTTATCCGAATTCTTATTATCCGAGTTGTGTTTCTGGTTTCTATAGCGCGTAGATTACTTCACAGGACGAGTTTAATCCACTAGCCTGTTTTTAATGATCCCTTCCCTCGTTATTTGCTGTCGTCCCCCCTCCAGCACTCTCAAACACACACAACAGCTCCGCGGTTTATTGATGTCAGTTTCGACAGGAAAAAAACAAACCTTGGATTTTGGACGGTGGGTCCACCCCCCCCCCCCCCCTACACACAAGAAGACGCGTTTTTTATATCCCGCGGAAGAAGGAAAATCTGTTTGATTTTTTTTTTTTTTTTAGTTTTTGTTTCTGTCGGATGATGGTGATAATGATGAATCAATAAACAGAGTTGACCTGTTGTTTCTGCTGTTGGAACGTGATTTACAGTGCTTAATAAAAATCTATTCTTTTAGTAAAAAAAAGAAAGGAAACGTTTCTCTCTGTCTCTTTCTGTGTGTGTGGTTTATTTCACCCTCTCCTGCAGGGCTGGGAATCAGACTCCCGCTGCACAGCTGTGTGATCCAGTGCTGGTTTCACTTGGGGTTTAATAATGAGACACACCTGAGCTTGTTACCTAGACACGCTGGGGCTGATCAAGCTGGTAGTAAAACCTGGACTGGGTGACACTGCTGTGCAATAGGAGTCAGATTCCCACTCCTGGTTTGATGCTACAATATAATCCCTTTTTCTTGGTTTAGTTTCCTTACAGACAGACAGACACAGACCCTCACAGTCCTGTTCAGTTTGATGCTACAATATAATCCCTTCTTAATGTCTGTGCTAGTTTACTACATTCTGAAAAGAGTTTAGTTTCATTAAAGCTGCAGACAGACACTACTGTACTGTCTACAAGCGAAACTACAGAATGTTTCATTATACTAAA
Source organism: Polyodon spathula (assembly GCF_017654505.1). Lineage (NCBI taxonomy): Eukaryota > Metazoa > Chordata > Actinopteri > Acipenseriformes > Polyodontidae > Polyodon > Polyodon spathula. Next base: position 20,991,781 of record NC_054549.1, read on the forward strand.
TATAATGTTTCATTTTACGAAAAACAAAGTGTTAATGCTTTGGGTTTTTATAGCGCTCCGCTGCCCTCTAGTGTCCAGCCTTTATAATGGCGACACTTAGTCGATGTGGCCGCACCTGTGATTTTGCTGTGTGAAAGTGCTGCCACCTAGCGGATGAAGGCTGTCAGTACAGGTAGCGTCCTAAAAAAAATGCTCGCTCTCTGTCTACATATATAGCACCAGTCAAAAGATTAAGTACACCTGCTTGAAACCAGGTTTTCATGATTATCTATGCTTTTAACTGTATAAACTTCACTATAAACACTTAATATTTCATTGTATGATACCTGTACTTATATAAGATGATAATCATAAGTGAATTGCATTCAAAAATTTCATTTTTAAATGAAAATGTAATTCTTGTCAATTTCAATGAAATGGTCACCCCCAAAAAAAGGGGATTTCAGTCTCAAGCCCAAGTCAGTTAAAAGTCTGAAATGTGTATAACACGGTGTTAGAACACTGGCCTAAGTATAAAAGTGTCTTTGTTAGATGTTCTCTGAGTTAACTAGCATGTTACCTAATTAACCTTCTGTCAGCAATTATTGTTAACAGGTGAGGGTCCATGATTACTATAAATATAGGTAGCATGGGCACAAGTTTGTCATTCCTGAATGTAAGGGAGCAGAAAATGGCAAAATAAGCAAAGAAAAAAGACAGTCTGTAATTACTTTAAGAAATGAAGGTCAATCTTTAAGACAAATCGCAAGAACTTTGCAAGTGTCTGTAACTGCTGTGGCCAGGACCATCAAACGATTTGAAGAAACTGGCACTCATGAGGACCGAGCAAGGTCAGGCAGGCCAAGGGTGACCTCAGAATCAGAGAACAAGTTAATTCGTGTCACAAGTCTGCCAAACCGGCGATTAACTGCCCCTGAAATACAAGCTCAGCTAAATGCTACTAGAAGTACAGATGTTTCAACATCAACTGTTCAGAGGAAACTGCATGAAGCTGGCCTAACTGGAAGAATTGCTGCAAAGAAACCATTGTTAAGAGTGCAGGATAAGAGGAAGAGACTTGCCTGGGCCAAAAAACACAGAAACTGGACGTTTGAGGAGTGGAAGTCGGTCTTATGGTCCGATGAGTCAAAATTTGAAATATCTGGGTCCAACCACCGAGTATTTGTGAGACGCACACCTCAAAGTTGTACAAGAACTATCTGGCGAAGAAGGAAAGTGAAGGACAACTCAATCTAATGACCTGGCCTGCCCAGTCTCCAGACCTCAATCCCATAGAACATGTATGGGACGAACTGGACAGAAGAGTCAAAGCAAAGCTACCCACAAGTGCCCTACATCTCTGGGAATTGCTACAGAAGAGTTGGGAAGACATGTCGGGTGATTTCCTGCTGAAACTTGTTAACCGAATGCCTCGTGTTTGTAAGGCTGTTATTAAGGCAAAGGGTGGCTATTTTGAGGAATCCAAGATTTAGAGACAATTTCTTGAATATTGCTTTGATACTCCTTATGTTTTGTATATTGTAACACGTGTTTTCATTTTCAAGTATTTACAGAAACGTATACGACGTAAAACATTGTCAATTATGAAAAAAAAAAAAAAGTTTCCAGCAAGTGTACTCAAACTTTTGACTGCTACTCTATTTTTTAGCTCAAAGAGCCCAAAAGTTTCGATATTGTACATCTTTCTGTGTTTGAATCAATTATTTTCTATAAAATTGTTCCAGTCTCTCCAACATTTTATTTCATCACATTTTCACAGGCTATTCCATAAACACATCGCTATTATTACAGTTATATATAAACCTCGACTTTACACAGGAAAGTACATAATCGCGTATCCTCTGTGACAGCCGGGGCTATGAAAAATAACAAAACACAATTAAAATTTAATTCAATGACTCTCTAAATCAACAAGTGGCGCGTAAACATTATAATTAGTCACTAATTAGATTCAAAATATTCTCTTTTGTTGATGCAGTATGGGAAAAAATATATATATATAATATCTATATCTTTTTTTTTTTGTTGTTTTTTTTTTGGGGGGGGGGGGGGGGTTTGGTCCAACTTTATTGACAGTCGAAAGGCGAACACTGTGACAGTCGGAGCTGATCTGGTCGAAATGGCGGCGCCGCAGCGCGATTTCAGCTCTTTTTAAACTTGTATCTGTTGTTAAAATATCGAAGGCGGACTGATTGCCTCTGTAACCTCGGGACCCACGGACCCGGGAACCTCTCGATCTCCTTATTCTGTATTTGGGGTTCAAATATTCGCGATTCGGACGCTTCTTGTGGAATTTGCGTTTCCCCGAGCAGGCCCGGGCAAGCCCCCGGCGCAGAGTGAGGAGCGAAGCCGCTTTCGGAGACTCGGGGTGTCGCAGCGGTGGGGGAAAGCAGAGCCCGGCTTCACAAACAAAATTGGAGCGAATCTCGCGTAGAAAAGGGGTCTGCGAACGGGACGGGTGGTTGTTGTTGTTGTTATTTTTATTATTAGTTTAAGGACAGGGGTTTGGGATCGATTGTTTTGTTTACATTTTTGGCTTGAGGTAAAATCGCCGCGGCGGTGTTTAGAGGTACCGGAGGCCGGGTCTGGCAGCGGCGGCGGCGGCGTTTCAGCGAGAGACGAAAACTTTACAAATTAAACAACTCCAATAAACTCGGGACAGCGACAAATAGCGACATTTAAAACGGCTTTTAAACCACTCCAAATACAACATCGGGATTATAATTATTATTAATATTATTCTGTAACGCGCTGTGTTTGGTCCGCGGCTGGTTCTGTGGAAAGGACGCGTCTCCCCCACGCAATTAACCCGCAATTTAACTTGGCTTTTTCGTTCTCTTAATTGTAATAACGATTGCCGCTGATGCGCGTACAATTTAATAATTATTATTAATTACTATTTGTGACTTCGGATTGCTGCTTCTAACTACGACCCCCTTCCCAGCGGTTCCCTGGTTCTCGTTTGAACAGCAACCGAATGTATATTTAATTCATTTATTAAATTAATTAGCAGCTAAAACCGTCCACTCGTCAATTAAGTGTGAATTTATTTGCACAAGTTTTGTTCTAGTGAGATGTGCTGGTCTGTAATATAATTCTACTTTTAGAAGTTTTTTTTTTTTTTTTTTTTAATCGACATATTGCAGATCGTTTTTACAGTATGATAATAATTTTATTAAATAATTAAAACTTATTTTTGGTGGGGAAAAGTTTTTTGCGGGGGTGACGAACATGCATATTTGACTTCTCATTTTTTAAAACTTTAAAAAAATATATAACAATAATACACTTTGTTTATTTTTTAATAAAGAAATATATATATAATATGTAATTTGTCGGTTATAGATATCAGTTAAACTACTAGAACGAGTAATATCTGATATTCTCACGCTTGCTTTACCGTTATATTTTATTCACAGTGAAACAAACACACACTGTCTCAAAACTCCCGAGTTTTCTGTTCATTCTCTACCCTGTCGATGGTGGCAGTTTAAGGGTTCGGGGTCGGTTCCGAAGCCGGGGGTGATCAGACCGAGCTCGGGTTGTTATTAAACACGTCCTGTACTTTCCTTGATCGAGACCCGTCAGCGGTGCGGGTCAGAACCGATCCTCCGTCCAGTGAGATGGCCTCGGTGCCGGTGTACTGCCTCTGCCGGCTCCCCTACGACGTCACCCGGTTTATGATCGAGTGCGACATATGCCAGGACTGGTTTCACGGGAGGTAAGTTTCTATTATTTATTTATTTAGTTTTTATTTTACATTTTGTTCGGACGTTTTATGGAAAAATGCAAAAAAATCAAACGTTCACCGCGGCGCGTCAGTGTGAATGTTGAGCCGCCAGGCGGCGCTGCTTTGTTGCGAGTAGAGACGCTGTGTAAGGTGCGCTGCTCTCTTTGTGCTGTAGCTGTGTCAGAGTGGAGGAGTCAAAGGCGGCAGAGATCGACCTGTACCACTGTCCAGACTGTCAGGTCACCCATGGACCTTCCGTCAGTGAGTACCTGCGTCTGTCTTTCTGTCTGTATGTACCCATGGACCTTCCGTCAGTGAGTACCTGCGTCTGTCTGTCTGTCTGTATGTACCCATGGACCTTCCGTCAGTGAGTACCTGCGTCTGTCTGTCTGTCTGTCTGTCCGTACCCATGGACCTTCCGTCAGTGAGTACCTCTGTCTGTCTGTCTGTACCCATGGACTCTCCGTCTGTCTGTCTGTACCCATGGACCCTCTGTCTGTCTGTCTGTACCCATGGACTCTGTCAGTGAGTACCTTTGTCTGTCTGTATCCTTGTCTGTATCTATCTATCCTGCTCTCTCTCTCTCCCTCCTGCTCTCTCTCTCTCCCTCCTGCTCTCTCTCTCTCTCTCTCTCTCCTGCTTTCTCTTTCTCTCTGATTAATAATTTCACAGTCACCTATGAGTAGTTTTTTGTAATCAATGAATTGTATCTCCTTCAAAAAAACTGTTAGCCTGAAAAAAACCTCTCTCCTCCCTCCTGTCTCGCAGTGAAGAAGCGGCGTGGCTCTCACAAGCAGGAGGCAGTGGGATCCGGGTTCAAGGAGCCCCATCGACCCGTTCAGACTGGCAGCCTTCAGTTCATCAAGGAGCTGCGAAGCAGAGTCTTCCCCAGGTACAAGGGGGTGGGGGGTGGGGGGTCTCTGTGTGTGTGTGTGTCAGTTACACTGTGTGTGTGTGTGTGTGTGTGTGTGTGTGTGTGTCAGTCACTGTGTGTGTCAGTCACTGGTGTGTGTGTGTCAGTCACTGTGTGTGTGTGTGTGTGTGTGTGTGCGCGCGTCTGTTACTGGCCCTGTGTGTGTGTCAGTCACTGTGTTTGTGTGTGTGTCAGTTACTGGCCCTGTGTGTGTGTCAGTCACTGGTGCGCGTGTCAGTTACTGTCTGTGTGTGTGTCTGTCATTCTGAGCCTCTCTGTGTGCAGGGATGTCAATCAGACTCCTGTTGCACAGCAGTGTCACCCAGTCCAGGTTTTACTACAAGTTTGATCAGCCCCGGTGTGTCTAGGCAACAAGCTCAGGTGTCTCATTATTAACCTCATAGCTATGGAGTTGGAGTATTATTTCAATCCCTGGTCTGATGCGTCTCTCTCTCTCTCTCTCTCTCTCTCTCTCTGCTGGCTCCTCTCTCCTCAGTGCTGACGAGGTGGTCTTGAAGCCCAGTGGCACTCAGCTCACAGTAGAGTATTTGGAAGAGAACACATTCAGTGTGCCCATCCTGGTCACCAAGAAGGAGGGGCTGGGCATGAGGCTGCCCCCCAGCAGCTTCTCCGTCAACGACGTGGAGGACCACATAGGTGAGAGAGACCCGGGTTCAACAACTCACTGTTGTCGTGTTCTTGATGTGCTTGATGGTATTCTTGATGGTGTTCTTGATGTTCTTGTTGTGTGCTTGATGTTCTTGATCGTGTTCTTGATGGTGTTCTTGGTGGTGTTCTTGATGTTCTTGTTGTGTGCTTGATGTTCTTGATCGTGTTCTTGATGGTGTTCTTGATGTTCTTGTCGTGTTCTTTCAAGGTGCTGACAAGGAGATCGACGTGATTGATGTGAGCCGTCAGGCCGACTGCAAGATGAAGCTTGGAGACTTTGTGCTGTATTACAACAGCGCAGAACGAGACAAGGTGCTGAATGTCATCAGCCTGGAGTTCTCAGAAACCAGGTACGCACCTTACTGACCAGCACACACCAGTACAGACCACTGTAGAGCAGTATGGACCAGTACAAACCAGTATGACAAAGTATTTTGGTTTATTAGTAACCCCGTTCATTACATCTTTACTTCATTTTGAAAAGTACTATATTGGTATATTGACATAGTGATGTATTGATTCTTCCCGTACCCCCCCCAGACTGTCAAACCTGATCGAGACCCCCAAGATCGTGCGCAAGCTGTCCTGGGTGGAGAACCTGTGGCCGGAGGAGGCAGTGTTTGAGCGCCCCAATGTGCAGAAGTACTGTCTGATGAGCGTGAAGGACAGCTACACAGACTTCCACATCGACTTCGGGGGCACCTCTGTGTGGTACCACGTGCTCCGGGTAAGGGGGGGTGTCTTGTGTTTCAGTCTCCAATTCTATTTTATAATCGCTTCCCAATTCCTAGGTTTTTTGAAATGAAAGGAGGCTGCTTTGAAATGAAAGCAGTTGAACAATCGCAAGAATTATGTGTTTAACAATTTTTCTCTCTCTCCTTTCATCTCTCCCTCCTTTCCCTGTCTCCTCTCTTCTCCTGTCCACTCTCTGCTCTCTCCTCTCCCCTTTCCATCCTCTCCCTATGTTCCCTTTCTCTCCCCTCTCTCCTCTCCTCTCTCCGCTCCCCCCTCGCCTCCCTGCAGGGTGAGAAGATTTTTTACCTGATTCGTCCGAGCCCTGCTAACCTGACCTTGTTTGAGAGGTGGAGCTCCTCGTCCAATCAGAACGAGATGTTCTTTGGGGACCAGGTGGATATGTGCTACAGGTGTTCAGTGAAGCAAGGCCACACCCTCTTCATACCGACAGGTACAGCCCCCCGCCTGTCCCGTCACTCCGGAGATCTGCACAGCGGGACGTTTCTAACTGTGCCAGCACAGCTCTGCCCAAAAGATTAGCAGCACCCTCTATATTTTGCTTCATAGAGTCCAATGAAAGCTGCTGAATAATGTTCTGTTGTTAACATATTGAATTGCACACCCTCTATATAGAATGAACTCACTTAGCTTTATAGAGTCCAATGGAAGCTGCCGTACCTAATGTTTGGTGAAGTTTATAATAATCGGGAAAACCGGAAGTCTGTCTCTGATCACGTCTGTGTGTAGGACAAAGCGTGAATACATGGCATCTGCTAAATATTATTTTATTATTGCATCTTTTAAAATATCAATTCCTTTGAAGGAACTTTTTGGTCTAAATGTTTTTCTTTTTTGTCTCCTCTCCCGCTGTCTCTCTTTCTCTCTCCTCTCTCTGTTCTCTCTCCCTCTCTCTGCTCTCTCTCCCCTCCCTCTCTCCAGGCTGGATTCACTCTGTTTTGACTCCAGTCGACTGCCTTGCCTTCGGGGGAAACTTTCTCCACAGCCTGAACATTGAAATGCAGCTCAGGTGAGATTATTATTAATGAATCATTTTACAGATGCTTATATCCAAAGTGATTTACAGAGACTAGGGGGGTGAACTCTGCATCATCAACAACTGCTGCTGCAGAGTCATTTCCAATAGGACCTCGTTTGTTTGACGTCTCATCCGAAGGACGGAGCACAAGGAGGTGAATTGACTTGCTCAGGGACACAAACACACACACACACACACACACACAGGGAGTCAGTGGCTGAGCTGGGATTTGAACCTCCTGGTTCAGAACCTCTTTCTGTTGCGGCTGGATCCAGAGCGCCTCTTAGTGTGAGTCGCGCTGTCAGGTGTTGCCTCTTTGTGTTTTAGAGGAAGGGTTGGGTCCCTTATGCTCCCAGTCGCACCTCGAGATCAGAGAAAACTCAGCTTTTCTGCAGTTCCTAGAAGTCGCCCCAAGTCTTCTGTTCCTCTTCCCTGCAGAGGAATCCTGGCGCTGTACTCAGGACCCCGATTCGAGGGTCCCAGGTGCGACAGGTCCGAATTACATCGCCCCACACACTGCTGCGACGCGCATCTAATTTTTGGACTGAAATCGCACAGGGTTTGAGTAATGGGGAGAAATGTTCAGCATTTCCCGTGTGGTCGGAGCGAAGTTGCGCAGGTTTTGGAGCTGTCTGCTCCTGGCGTATCGCATTCGTCTGTGACAGAAGCAAGAACCAGACTTCAGCTGTGCGTTTTGTTTTCCTACTGAATCAGTTGCAAAGGGAAGGTTTTCTTGCACGTGAAACATAGTATTAAATCAACATTGAAGGTCTCTTTCTCTCTCCCTTTCTCCCTCCCTCTCTCCCGCAGGGCCTATGAGATTGAGAAGCGGCTGAGTACAGCCGACCTCTTCAAGTTTCCAAACTTCGAGACTGTGTGCTGGTATGTAGGAAAACACTTGCTGGACACATTCAGAGGTGAGTCACAGACTTCAATGAGGGGAGCACTGGGTGCAGCAGCAGCAGGGCTGGTGTGAGTTTCTAACCCTGCTCAAACTCCTGGCTCCTGATCATTTAAATAATAGTAATACTAGTCTTCATTGAGGGGAGTTTTGAACCCCAGGACTGGGTGCAGCAGCAGGGCTAGTGTGAGTTTCTAACCCTGCTCAAACTCCTAGCTCCTGATCATTTAAATAATAATAATACTAGTCTTCATTGAGGGGAGTTCTGAACTCCAGGACTGGGTGCAGCAGCAGCAGCAGCAGCAGCAGGCAGCAGGGCTAGTGTGAGTTTCTAACCCTGCAGTAAACGATCTAACAGTGTGTTCATGCTTGACTGTGCATTAAGCTATGTAGTGCCAGTGTTGCTAAACTCTAATGTATTTTTTCTCTCTGTGTCTCTCTCTGTGTCTCTCTGTCTCTCTGTCTGTGTGTCTCTCTCTCTCTGTGTCTCTCTGTTTGTGTCTCTCTCTCTCGCTGTCTCTCTCTGTCTGTCTGTCAGGGCTGCGTGAGAATCGGAGACACCCAGCTGGCTATCTGGTCCACGGAGCGAAAGCCCTGAACAGTGCGTTCCGTGGCTGGACACGCAAAGAGGCCCTGGCTGAGCATGAAGAGGAGATTCCCGAGACCATTAAAACACAGCAACTGGTGAAGGACCTGGCCAAGGAAATCAGACTGGTGGAGGTGAGAGAGACTGGGGCAGTGTGTGTGTGTGTGTGTGTGAGTCCGTCTCTGTGTGTCTGTATCTGTCTGTGTGTGTGTGACTCTCTTCGGTGTGAATGTGTCTGATGTCTATCTGGTTGACTTTGCATATAAACTTTATGAATCTATCTCCCTCTCCCCCTCCCTCTCTCTCCCTCTTCCTCTCTTCTCCTCTTCCTCCCCATCTCATTTGCTGATGCCGTGGCAGGATATCTTTCAACAGAACCTGGGCAAGACCGGGGCTCCCTTCGGAGCACCACGTGTCCCCCAGCCCAGCCAGGTGAACCCCAGCATCTCCTCTGGGAGGCCACCGGGAAGAAGGAGGGGCCCCAAGACCAAGGAGCCCCCCGCTGCCTCTAGTAACCCCCCCGCAGTCACCCCTGGGAAGAAAAGGGGACGCAAGAGCAAGGAGAGTCTGGCAGCCGCAGCACAGACAGCCAAGACAGCAGGGGGCGCTGCAGAGCTGGATCTGCTGGAGATTCACACCAAACATACGCTCAAGAAGTTCCAGGGAAACAAGCAGCCACGCAAAGCCAAGGTGAGGGAGGTGGGGCTGGGGGGGGGGGTGGAGCGACTGAGCTGGATCACCTGAGGCTCTCCCCTGGTAAAGGCACGACCGCGTGGTGTGCAGGGGGAGCGCAGTGTCTTCGCTGGGGATTCCACAGGGAGCACTGGCACTTGGGAACCAAAACCTAGAATTTTAGGATTGAGACACAATTAATAAAACAATATATGAACATACTTCGCTCTAAAAAAAAAGTCTATACCGGAAGCCATAATAGCATTGTAGTATTTCATGTTAGATTTTGAAATGTTACATTTTTTTTTCAGTATATGGAAAACTAGAAAACGGTGTGTAATTCATTCAAGCTTTTCAGATGCAAAACCTTTAACTAGAGCTGTGCATGTATGTGTGTGTGTGTGTGTGTGTGTATAATTTATATTTTGTCTTGCTTCTGTTTTTACTTAGTATTGTTTGCCATTCTCTCTCTCTCCTCAGTTTGATCTGCCGACCTCGTGTCTGGGTGAGCTGGAGGGTGAAATCGATGAGAGCAAACTGCAACTCATACTGACCAACGGGAAAATACTGAGGTGAGCGAGCTGACCAGCAGCTGTGTCCGTCTCTCACTGACCTACATCAGGGCTGCTGAGAGTCAAGCAGACCAGCGTTTGGGCTCTAGTGCCTTCATCAGTGTTATTGAAACTAGAAGAGGCCGAGTCAAGCAGACCAGCGTTTGGGCTCTAGTGCCTTCATCAGTGTTATTGAGGAGAGTGCAGGTCTCTTGTAGTTTCGGTCACTGATGAAGGCTCAGCTCGTGTCTCGGTCTTGGTGCGCGAGTGTTTTCAGTCCTGTCTTGTTTCTTGGTTGCAGTAAGAAGGGGGGGAAGTCGACGGCGGGCTCTGCCCGTTTCCAGCCTCTGCTGGGACCCCTGGAGGGGGTCGGGGGGGTGCGGGGCAGCTTTGAGTACGACTCTGAGGAGGACCTGCAGATCGACGAGACCCCCAAGAGAAAGAGGAGACCAGCGCTGAGCAAGAAGAAACTGGCAGGTGAGACAGAGGCTGAGAGACACTGATACTGAGACAGGCTTCTATTTGCAGCACAGTGGAAACTTGGGCCCACTGACACTGAGACACTTGCATACACACACATACACATACACTGATACACACTGAGACAGAGACACACACTGAGACAGACACATAGGCATACACTCACACACAGTGACACACACCTGCATTATTAATCTCATTTAGCAGACACACACACAGACAGACTGAGACACAGACACTCGCTGTGAGACAGTGGCATTGTTTAAGTCTGTTTTAGAGAGATTGAATCGTGTGTAACCTTGCCATCGCCTCCTGCAGGCCTGCCCAGGAAGCTACCGAGAGCCAAGCCCTGCTCGGATCCCAATAAGATCAGGGAGCCGGGAGAGGTGGAGTTCGACATCGAGGTGAGTCTGTGAGATGTAGATCTCTATACTCAAGACTCGTATTGCACAGCAGTGTCACCCATTCCAGGTTTTACTACCAGCTCAATCAGCCACAGTGTGTGCAGGTAACCAGCTCAGATGTGTCTTATTATGAAACTCATAGTGAAAGCCAAGAGTGGATCAAACTGCTATGGAATGGGAGTCTTGTTGCCTCCCTGATGTGTATATGTGTTTAGTACAGCAGACCCGTTGCAGTGCAATGCTGAGCTGTGTGTAATGTGTCTAGCCTTCCCCCCCTCTCTGCTTCTCTCCCCCAGGAGGATTACACCACTGATGAGGACCCCCCCACACTGCTTGATGGGAAGCAGGGGGGTGCGGGGGGGATCCTGGACCTGCTCAAAGCCAGCAAACAAGTGGGGGGGCTGGACTCTGCGGCACTGAGGTACACGCACTGAGACACACACACACTGAGACACAGACACTGATACTGATACTGAGACACAGACACTGAGTCGCACTGAGATACTGACACTGAGATACTGACATTGAGACACACTGAGACACAGACACTGAGTCGCACTGAGATACTGACACTGATACTGACACTGAGGTACACACACTGAGACACACACACTGAGACACAACCAGACACTGATACTGATACTGAGGCACAGACACTGAGTCGCACTGAGACACTGACACTGAGATACTGACACTGAGACACACTGAGACACAGACACTGATGTCGCACACTGACCATACTGATGAAAGGCACAGACACTGAGTCGCTCACTGAGACACTGACACTGAGATGACTGACACTGAGAGTAACACTGAGGGCACTGGGCCACTGAGTCGCACTGAGATACTGACACTGATACTGACACTGAGGTACACACACTGAGACAGACACACACTGAGACACAGACACTGATACTGATACTGAGGCACAGACACTGAGTCGCACTGAGACACTGACACTGAGATACTGACACTGAGACACACTGAGACACACTGAGTCACTGAGATACTCGCACTGAGATACTGAGGATGACTGTGCCTGAGACACTGATGACTGATACTGAGGTACACACACTGAGGACAGACACACACTGAGACACATGACACTGATACTGATACTGACTCCTGTACTGACACTGAGACACTGACTCTGTATGACACTGAGGCACAGACACTGAGTCGACACTGAGACTACTGACACTGAGAAACTATGAGCGCACTGAGACTGTGATACTACTGAGTGACTGACATCTGGACACAGACACTGAGAGACTGACACTGAGACACTGATGACTGACTGACTGAGCAACTGACACTGAGACTACTGACACATGTGAGACACAGAGACACTGAGGCACACAGACGCACTGAGACACTGACACTGAGATATGACATGAGACACACTGAGGCACACAGACACTGAGTCGCACTGAGATATGACTGAGCGTGACACTGAGACACACACTGACACACTGTGACACTGATACGTGAATGAGTGTCACTGAGACACTGAGACTGACATGAGACTGAGACACAGACCACTGGAGTTGACTGAGACACTGACACGAGATTATGACACTGACACACTGAGCCACAGACACTGAGTCGCACTGAGACACTGAGATACTGACTGATCACTGACTGAGATGTACTGAGACTGAGACTGTGAGTGCACTGAGACTATTGACACTGAGATACTGACACTGAGAACCACTGAGATACTGACACTGAGACACACTGAGACACAGACACTGAGTCGCACTGAGACACTGACACTGAGATACTGACACTGAGACACAGACACTGAGTCGCACTGAGATACTGACACTGAGATACTGACACTGAGGTACACACACTGACACTGAGACACAGACACTGATACTGATACTGAGACACTGAGTCGCACTGAGATACTGACACTGAGATACTGACACTGAGTCGCACTGAGACACTGACGCTGAGACACTGAGGTACACACTGAGACACAGACACTGAGACACACTGAGACACACACTGACACACTGAGACTGACACTGAGACAGAACGAGACACAGACTGATACTGACACAGACACTGAGAGACTGACACTGAGACAGACTGAGATACTGTCACTGAGACACACGCTGACACAGACACACTGAGTCTCACTGAGACACGCACACACTGAGACACAGACACCGATACTGACACTGAGACACACACACTGACAGACTGAGGCACAGACACTGAGATACACAGACACTGACACTGACACTGAGATACACTGACACACACACACACACACACACTCACACACTGCCACTGAGTCGCACACACAGATGAGACACTGAGACACACTGACACTGAGACACACAGTGAGACACTGACACGCACACACACACAGAGACAGACGCCGATACTGACACTGAGATACACTGACACACACGCACTGACACAGACACACTGAGTCGCACTGAGACAGACACTGAGATAGACACACTGACACAGAGACTGACACTGAGACAGACTGAGACACTGACATTGAGACACACACTGAGAGACTGACACTGAGAGACTGAGACATACACACTGACACTGAGGCACACTGACACAGACACACACACACTGACACTCAGACACACACACTGAGAAGCACACACTGACACTGAGACACACACTGAGAGACTGACACACACTGAGAAGCACACACTAACACTGAGACACACACACACACACACACACACTGACACTGAGACACACACACTGAGATACACTGATACACACAAACACAGTGAGTCTCACACACTGATTCCCACTGATACACACAAACACAGTGAGTCTCATTCCCTCTCTCTCCTCTCCTCTCTGCAGCGAGGACGCTCCAGCCTCTCCCAGCACTCAGGAAGCAATCCAGGGCATGCTGTCCATGGCCAACCTCCAATCATCTTCCTCCTCGGGAGTGGGGGGAGCAGGAGGAGGCGGGGCCTCCTGGTGGGGAGGCGGGGCCGATCGAGGCGGGGGCGGAGCCTCCTCGCACTCTGGAAAGGCGGGGCTTGTGATGCAGAGGCCGGGGAAGCGGCCAATCAAACGGCCCGCTCGCAGGGACAGCGATGCTGGGGACGAGAGTGTGGATGAGCAGGAGACTCTGGGGACCTGCTTCAAGGATTCAGAGTACAGTAAGGCAGCTCTCTCAGTACTGGGGGGCGCGGCAGAGTTCTGAGGGTCCTAGTGTCATCTCAGTACTCCCAGTGTTTTAGATCAACCTGGTAGGCTATTCCATGCAGTTCTAACTCTCTCGCTCTCTCTCACTCTCTTGTCTCTTTCTTTTGCTCTTTCGCGTTCTCGCTCTTTCGCTCTCTTGCTCTCGCGCTCTTTCTCTCTTTCATACCCTCTTGTTCTTCTCTGCTGTGCTCAGTTTGAAGTCTTGGGTTAACTTTTATCTTGACTTTTTTTTTTTTTTTTTTTTATGATTTCAAAGACTTCTGTCCAGTCCCTTGTCAATGTCTTTTTTTTTTTTTCCCCTCGTATCTCACGTCAACCCTCTCTCCTCCTCTCTCTCTCTCCTCCCTCTCTCCAGTCTACCCCTCTCTCGAGTCAGACGAAGACGACCCAGCCCTGAAATCGAAAAGCAAGAGGAAGAAGAACTCGGACGATGCCCCCTGGAACCCCAAAGGTAAATTACTGCCCCCCCCCTCGGGGTATTAGTCTCAAGGCGAGGTATGTGGAGACACTGTGATTTTTACATACGTCTAGAAATGTATCGTCTGTATGCAGATTAGGGCTGTGGTCAAAAGATTAGCAGCGCCCTGTACAATGAACTCACTCAATGAACTGTTAACATATTGAATTGCACCCCCTCTATATAGAATGAACTTCAGCTTCATAGAGTCCAATGAAAGCTGCTGAATAATGTTCCCTTGTTAACATATTGAATCACACCCCCTCTATATAGAATGAACTCACTCAGCTTCATAGAGTCCAATGAAAGCTGCTGAATAATGTTCCCTTGTTAACATATTGAATCACACACCCTCTATATAGAATGAACTCACTCAGCTTCATAGAGTCCAATGAAAGCTGCTGAATAATGTTCCCTTGTTAACATATTGAATCACACACCCTCTATATAGAATGAACTCACTCAGCTTCATAGAGTCCAATGAAAGCTGCTGAATAATGTTCCCTTGTTAACATATTGAATCTCTATATAGAATGAACTCACTCGACTTCATAGAGTCCAATGAAAGCTGCTGAATAATGTTCCCTTGTTAACATATTGAATCACACCCCCTCTATATAGAATGAACTCACTCAGCTTCATAGAGTCCAGTGAAAGCAGCTGAATAACTTTTGTAAGTGGATGTACTGTTTGAAAATAATGAATGTATTTAATCATGTATTAATTTATTTTCTCCCCCCTCCCTCCTCAGCCCGCGTCATCCCCACGCTCCCCAAACAGAACCGCCCCGTTCGGGAGGGTGCGAGGGTCGCCTCTATCGAAACAGGACTGGCTGCAGCCGCTGCCAAACTGGCACAGCAGGTACTGAACTGGGAGGGAGTGGGTGAACTGGGAGGAGGGCGAGAGTGTTGCCTGTATATATAACTTGTCTGTTTGCATCATCTATGCTAATACTCATGTAAATTCTGGTGAAGTACAGAGGACCTCTTGTTTTTCGTGTTGGTTTGCCGGGTGACAGTGGAATAATCAATGTCAGTTAGAGCTTGAGACCTCCGTGTGACCTCGCTGGATTGTCAGCTCTGGTTAATGAGTTTTGAAATAGTTTTCAACACATGGGATGTATCACTGGGTGCTCATTGCGTCTCTTTCTTTTTCTCTCTCTCTCTCTCCCCCCTTCCAGGAACAGCAGAAGACCCCCAAGAGGAAATATGTGAAGAAGCGCTCTGCCCCGAAAGAGCCCCTGGCCCCCCCGGCAGTGCAGACCTCCCCCCTGCAGAGCGGGGGTGCTGTGGAGCAGGAGCCCGGCTCCAGCAGCATGGAGGAGCTTGTGACGGAGCCCCGGCCGGAGCTGTACTCGGGCAGCCTGGCGGATCACGAGTACACAGCTGGCCCCAGTGCCTTCGGGCTGGGGGGACAGAGAGGGACCACCCCCATGGCCCCGGGGGTCTTCTTGAACCAGAGGAGGGGCTCGTCCAGCTCCCCCCAGAGCAGCGGGGGCCCCCCGGCCACGCCCACGGCCCTCGGACAGGGTAGGCGCCACGGTGTCAGATGTATACAGGACTTTATCAGAGGAAGCGAGTGTGTGGAATAAATCCGTACAGAAATCAGTCAGTAACCTCATTCTGCTGCTCGAACACCAGGCTGTAGCCCTACTCAGAGACTTGATAATCGGATATTTTCTTAGTCATTTCGTTGTGTGTGTTTTTTGTTAAACTTTTTTTTTTCTCCCAGCAGGTAAACGCCCAAAGAAGGGACTGGCAACGGCAAAGCAGAGACTGGGCAAGATCCTTAAAATCCATCGGAACGGGAAACTACTGCTGTGAGGAGGAGAAGGGGGGGGGGGGGAGAGGAGAAAGAGGAGGGAGGGGAGAGAGAGGGAAGGAGCAGCACAGCACTGACTGCATGATTGATTGAAGGCACTGTAAAAAGCGACCGGCTCAGTGAATGAAATTCAGTTCAATTGAAATGTTTACTCTTTAAAAACAGACCCCTTGCTTTGGCGTTGGCAATCCTGTGTTTGGATTCAGTGGAACAGCCCGGCATTCAACACAATGACAGGGCTGGGAATCAGACTCCCGCTGCACAGCGGTGTGATCCAGTCCTGGTTTCACTAGGACTTTAATAAGACACACCTGAGCTTGTTGCCTAGACACACTGGGGGCTGATCAAGCTGGTAGCAGTAAAACCTGGAACGGCTGAAACTGCTGTGCAATAGGAGTCGGGCTAACATCCCTGCAGTGATGTAATTCAGTGATTCTCTCTCTCTCTCTCTCGCTCTCTCTCGCTCTCTCTCACTCTCAAGTTTGTTTATAGTTGTACAGCTGTTCATGCCTTTTTAATGCTAATTTTGTTGTAGTTTTATAGACACACACACACAGTATATAGTCTTTTCAATGCAAACTCAGGCAATTACTGGACTTGGTTGACTAAATATGGATGCGGGGGTAGTTATTATTTTTAGGTTTTTTTTGTAAAATTAAAATCATTACCCACACGTTAATATAATATTATATATATATAGGTATATATTGTATATATATCATATATATATATATATATTATACACACACTATATATATATATATATATATATATATATATATATATATATATATATATATATATATATATAAGATATATATATATATATATATATTATATATATATATATATATGGTATATATATATGTATATATATATATACATACATATATGTATGTATGTATATATATATATATGTATGTATGTATGTATGTATGTGTGTATATATATATATATACATTTGAGAAGATTTGGCTTCTAAATCCAAGGGAACACAAAGCCGCTTCTTCAGGAACAGTGGCAGATTGAAACCTGGTTCCAGGAGATCTTGTCTCAGGCAGCTGTATCAAACCCCCCCCGAGTCTCCCTGCCTGGTGTGCCGCGCAGCGCCCTGAAACCACGTCTCCTGAAACCATGCTCTGAGCCGCAAAGCAGCGGCTTCGTGGAGATTTGACAAACTCTTTCTTCAGTGTGCTTTAGCATACCTTGCTCTCGCTCTCGCACTCTCTCTCCCTCTCTCTCTTGCTCTCTTTCTCCATCATGCGTTCTCTCCCTCCCTCTCGCTTGCTCTCTGTCTCTCTTGCTCTCACCCTCGCGCTCTCCCTCTCATTTGCTGTCTCGCCCTCTCTCTCTCACGCTCGCTCGCTCGCTCTCACTCTCGCACTCTCTCTCCCTCGCTCTCACGCTTTCTTTCTCGCTCTCTCTCCCTCTCGCTTGCTCACTCTTGCACTCGCTCTCACGCTCTCTCTCTCTCTTGCTCTCGCCCTCGCTCTCTCTCCCTCTCGCTCTCTGTTATGTTCAGTAGCTGTGGGTTGAAAGTGCATAGTTTTGTATTGCTGCAATACTGTGTAGGTAGGTAGGTTTCTATGGGGTGGGAGGGGTAGGCAGGGGTTATTGTTTTTTTTAATAATTAGTTTTAAAACAAAAACGGGGTAATTTTTTTTTTTTTTTTTAATACATATTTTTTACAACAAAAAAAACCAAAAAACATCCCCTCCAAAAAAATAAATAAAAGCAAGACAAATCTGTAAATGTTTCAAATATTTTTCAGCTGAAATATGTCCTGCTTCTCCTTCTGTTGTTGTTATTACTGTTATCGTTGTGAAGTAATTCTTTATGATTCATTTCACTGCTTTTTTTTTAAGGAGTCTACATATTGTTTAGGGTTCAGTTTCTCGTTCTTTGCTGCAGTTTCTTTTCACAGTTTTATGTCATTTTATGAATTGGGTATTCTTTATTATTATTATTATTATTATTATTATTATTATTATTATTGTTGTTGTTATTGTGACTTATCATTTTTAGTTTTGTAATAGATGTTAAAAAAAAAAAAAAAAAAAAGATGCTTCTGTTAGTTTTTGTCCCGTCCCCTGTCCCCCGTCCCCCCCGAGCTGTTTTGCGACGCAATTTAAAATATGATTGCTCCACAACCTTGCAGACTGAACGCAGAGCCCATGCCAGAATTGGTTGCCTGTCAAGTTTCCCTGTAACAATTATCAAATATTATTAGTCTTAGACGGCAGGGCTTCTCAAACTCTGCCCTGGGGAGCCCCTGTGGCTGCTGGTGTAACATTTGATAAATAACTTGAACTGCAGCTGTTCAAGAGCCAAGTGAAAAGGTCTAATTAAGCAAATTATCAGTTCAATTCAGGGTCTGGTTCAGTGATTGAGATCTCGGTTGGAATGCAAACCAGCAGCCACAGGGGGTCCCTGGGAGAGAGTTTGAGAAGCCCTGATATAGGGTGAAGCACACAGTGACTTTTCTAGAGTGTTCTTAATTGTTATTATTTTATTAAGACAAGACAAGGCAATGTTTAATATTCAAACTTTGATATTTCACTCTTGTTGTTGGGGGGGGGGGGGGGGGGCACATTACTGTTGTAGCCAATGCTTGTATGAAGTTCATAAAAACAGAAAATGTGTTGATTTTTTTCTTATGGTACAGATTCAAGATGGGAATGAATCACGAGACAATGTTCTGCTTTTATTTAAGTAAAATCCATATACAAACACACACTTGTATAACACTAGACCCTGATATTGATGCGATCCAGCCCTCTGAAATGTCTTTATAATATACAGCTCTAGACCCTGATATTGATGAGATCCAGCCCTCTGAAATGTCTTTATAATATACAGCTCTAGACCCTGATATTGATGAGATCCAGCCCTCTGAAATGTCTTTATAATATACAGCACTAGACCCTGATATTGATGAGATCCAGCCCTCTGAAATGTCTTTATAATATACAGCACTAGACCCTGATATTGATGAGATCCAGCCCTCTGAAATGTCTTTATAATATACAGCACTAGACCCTGATATTGATGAGATCCAGCCCTCTGAAATGTCTTTATAATACACAGCACTAGACCCTGATATTGATGCGATCCAGCCCTCTGAAATGTCTTTATAATATACAGCACTAGACCCTGATATTGATGAGATCCAGCCCTCTGAAATGTCTTTATAATATACAGCACTAGACCCTGATATTGATGCGATCCAGCCCTCTGAAATGTCTTTATAATATACAGCACTAGACCCTGATATTGATGAGATCCAGCCCTCTGAAATGTCTTTATAATATACAGCACTAGACCCTGATATTGATGAGATCCAGCCCTCTGAAATGTCTTTATAATATACAGCACTAGACCCTGATATTGATGAGATCCAGCCCTCTGAAATGTCTTTATAATATACAGCACTAGACCCTGATATTGATGAGATCCAGCCCTCTGAAATGTCTTTATAATATACAGCACTAGACCCTGATATTGATGAGATCCAGCCCTCTGAAATGTCTTTATAATATACAGCACTAGACCCTGATATTGATGAGATCCAGCCCTCTGAAATGTCTTTATAATATACAGCACTAGACCCTGATATTGATGAGATCCAGCCCTCTGAAATGTCTTTATAATACACAGCACTAGACCCTGATATTGATGCGATCCAGCCCTCTGAAATGTCTTTATAATATACAGCACTAGACCCTGATATTGATGAGATCCAGCCCTCTGAAATGTCTTTATAATATACAGCACTAGACCCTGATATTGATGAGATCCAGCCCTCTGAAATGTCTTTATAATATACAGCACTAGACCCTGATATTGATGAGATCCAGCCCTCTGAAATGTCTTTATAATATACAGCACTAGACCCTGATAATGATGCAATACAGCCCTCTGAAGTGTCTTTATAATATACAGCACTAGACCCTGATATTGATGAGATCCAGCCCTCTGAAATGTCTTTATAATATATAGCACTAAACCCTGATAATTGATGCAATACAGCCCTCTGAAATGTTTTTATAATATATAGCACTAAACCCTGATAATGATGCAGTACAGCCCTCTGAAATGTTTTTATAATATATAGCACTAAACCCTGATATTGGTGCGATACAGCCCTCTGAAATGAAACAGGATGCTCAGCAATCACTAGAAATACTTCATGAATAAGAAAATTCACTGATAAACTGAAACCGTTTCGTCATTCCGCCGCCTTCTTACAGCAGTGTAGAAATAGTACGGCAGAGACCGATGCGGCTGTTTTCACTTTGAAAGTGACGTCACACATGTTAGAACTGAGACCCACGCAGTTCTGAGGTGGGGTTCTGATTCTAAAATGATGCACCACTGTCTTCCAGATTCGGTCCATGTTGGGGAAATTAAGTCTTAATTATTCACTGAAAATACTAATTATACATTTCAAAACTAATTATATATAGCAATTGTTGACTGAAAACGCTTTTCTGTTTACATCAAACTTTTAATTCTGACATTAAATATTCGAATACGATTCTATGCCATTTTGTATCATTCGGTTATACGTAACAAACGCGTGTCTGACGACTGCAACGCACGTCAGCCACTGACCAACAGCTGTCAAACTCAGACAAACAATATATAACTCAACAGTCTCCAAATCAAATGTAGATAGATAGATAGATAGATAGATAGATAGATAGATAGATAATTAGATAATTACATTTGAATTGAGAACTGTTGAGTTGTGCAGCCCGACTCGGCAGAGCCAGCCTCGTTATGAACCCAAGATGGCGGAGGTTGTGGGAGTCGTCTATCCGAACGTCAGAAGGCTAGGAAACCCCGCGCGATCTCGCGAGCTTTGAGTCTCTCCTGCTCGCTGGTGTAAGATGGCGGATGCGAATTAAACCGCAGCTCCAGGTAACCGAGAATGTTTTCTTCTAAAGCCGAGGTTGGAGACGATCAGGGAACCGGGGAGAAAGGGGGACGGGGTCTCGGGGTGACCGGGAACATGGGGTGGCGGGAATGGGGGCTCCGCGGGGTTCGGAAGACCCCTGAAAAAGGCGGTTTTGCCGGGATAGACCCGGGAGGACTGCTGTGTGAACCGCCATCTTTAATTTGCTGTTTTGTAACTAGTTTTGACATGATGGGGGGCGGATGGATGGATTGAAACACGGAGAGGAGAGGGAGAGGAGAGGGAGAGAGAGAGAGATGGGGTCGGGAGGCGCACAGTAAGTATATATAAGGGTGTGAAATGAAGGTTGTCTGGAGCGAAAATATGAGGCAATTTAGCAATGGGACAGAAAGCAGGGCTGAACCTGGGTTGAGCTGGGCTGTGTATCAGAGAAATAGCAGACTGAAATAGCATGTCAGGGTTTGATTTCTTGCTATGTGCGTGTCATGAGTACAGAGGCTCCGAGAGTAACTTGTGAGGAAACGCTAGTCCTCATGATGGTGGATGTGTAAGCGCTGAGCAGAAAGAAGCCGGCTTGGAAAATGCATTTAACCGTGATACGAGCAGATAGTAGTATTATTATTATTATTATTATTATTATTATTATTATTATTATTATATAGATTGGGGTGTTATGCTAGACCAGTGTGAGGTGTGTATCGTGTGCAGCCCACACTAGTCGGTTAGCATTCATAGACCCAGAATAAAGACAGAGTCGCGATATGTCCTGATAATGCGAGGACGCTAGCAGCTACCAAATAAACCATAATAACTAGGCTGGCGTGAGAACTGCCCTTTAAGGGAAGAGAAGAGGGGAGTATGCGGACAGCTGGTGTACATTTAGCATTTAATGAATAAGCTAACTTTTTAAAACTGTTTTTTTTTTAAACTTGGTTATTAGTAGCAGTAATAGCAGGCTGTATGAACAGTGTGTGTGTGTGATGCATGTTGTGCACGATGGCAGGGTTACAGGTTTGTCTGACTGTTCCAGTACAGAGCCGGTAGCTAGTATCGATAAACATGCTTGTTGCTAGCCAAATCCAAAACTGGCGGCGTAACTGATCAATTCGAGCAGATTTTAAACCTGCGATGGTGTGCCTGTGTACTGTATCGAGGCATTTTTGCTACTTGAAATGTTTTGCTGGGGAGTTGCAGTGACAAGCACTATTTAGTTTGCCCAATCGGTGAAAAAACGAAGCGATATTTTGCATTCACAGTACTTTTAGACAGTTATTCAGCAAACATTATTATTATTATTATTATTATTATTATTATTAATAAATTTGGAGCAATTTATCCATTTGTTATGCGCCAACTTTTATATCAACAGATACACAATGCGCTGTTTTTTTTTTTTTCCCATTGGTAAATAACACATTTATAATTGTTTGCGCTCAGGACGTGAACATTTCAGGTGCTGTGTAATCGGAGGAGAGCTCATTTTGCAGAAGCCGGTCTGTGTGGCGCTGCGCCGGTACGAGGCCTAGCGAGGGTGATTCAGCGGCTGCCTCGCTTGTTGCAATAACCTTGTCTTGGATTGCAATTTTAAACACACTGGAAAGAAACGGCTGATGAGGCAGACTGCTGCTATAAAACGAGTTCAAATCGCAGTAAGCAATTTAAATACCTCCGCTTTACCTAGTGCTTGGTTTTTCCCGAGTTCCAGTTGCCCCACAAGGCCCAAGGCAAGGCCGGGTTTTAAAATTTCCTTTGATCGCAGATAGATCATATTTCTTGGCTTGTACAGAATTGTATTACATTTATATAAGGTTAGGTGTTTTTGGTCTTGATATTATTTAAAATGTATAATATTACCTATTTTCCAACATTCTTTTGTATTTAAAATATATTATTATTAGTATTATATTATTTATTAATTATTATTACAATTATTAACATTATATAGGGGGTATAATAATATTAAACAAGGTATAATATGCTATCTATAAATTCGGTTAATACGATCGTGAATTACATTTGTGTTGCCGGTAACTAAGTGACAACCCAAAATTGCGTGACCCCAGTGTGGTGTGTGTGTATATATAGGAATTGGAATGGATATTTGAGACGTAATTATTGCTTGATTGTTCAACAGCTTTCATTTGAAGCCACATTTTAATTGGCTGACAAACAGAATTTCAACGAAGTGAATTTGCTGCCGCTGTGATGAGAAGCTCTATTGTATGAGCATGCTGCGGATTTGCAATTCTGATCAGCGATGTGTTTGATGAAAAGGGAACATGAAAAACGAGGAATTGATTTAAAAAAAAAAAAAAAAAAAAAAAAAAAAAGGAATTGACCCCAACCGCGATCCAGTAAAAGTGAAACAATTCAATAAGGGTGAATTGAGAGCTCAGACAGGGTTGGGAAGCATTTGCAGTCTGAAACACGTTACTACAGCCCTGTTCATTTCGTCTTCTCCTTGTGTCGCTGCCCCTCTTCTTCCTCGGCTGTTGCGGTTGGTGTTGAAAGTGAAAGGTGGCCACGCTGGATTGAAACATCGCAACACATTCTGCGTGTTTGTTTCATGAACCCAATCGCTTTTTATTTAATTTGTGCAGCTGTTTTTTGTAAAGGGGGCGGGGAGTTATTGTGAACGCCACGTGTAGTTTTCTATCTGCCTGAATCAATCACATAATTAAACAACCAGGTATCAAGTAAACTGTGAGTTTTTAATTAATTAATTAATTTCACCGTATATCGTATACATAATTAAATAACCCCGGCCTGGGATCCCTGTGTCATTTAAAAAAAAAAAAAAAAATTCGTTCCAACTGATCTGAACAGAGAACAATTAAAAAAAAAAAAAAGTCTAATTTTAGCCGATGGTATCCGATTTTTCAAGGGTTCACTTCAGTAACTCGGAGCTCAGTTGGAGCGAAAACCAGGAGACTGAAGTAAGGACTGGGTTTGGTAAGCTGTGGTTCAGAGATTACTGCATAGTGTTCCTTTAGCTCGGGGGTGCCCAATCCTAGTCCTGGAGGGCCGGCGTCTCTCCTGGCTCTTGTTACAACTATACCCTAAATTACAAGGGCTCTTATTAGAAGCTTAATTCGTCCAATTAATCAGTTGTGTACAGTTTGAACAAAAACCAGGAGGGAGCCAGCCCTCCGGGACCAGGATTGAGCACCCTTGTTTTAGCTGTAGGTCACATGGTCTGAGTGCCAGTACGCTACCACCCGATGGTCAGCTGTGACACACGCACATGCATGAAGCAGTTCATGTGTCGGAGCAACAGCACAACATTTCATATACAGCCATGCCGCCCTGTGATCAATCTGAACAACTGGATTATAAAAACAAGGAAACGGCAGAAACTAGTGCTGTGAAGAGGTAAGAAAGTGAGGGGTTGGGGGAGGGGGGGGGTATGGAATCAACCGATCGTGCTGCTGGAGGGCCTAGGGGATGAACGACTTCAGGGTCTGGTTAAGTGGAGGTTTAATGAATTGGCTCAATTGAACAATTTGGAAGAGGGTTTGGGACAAGCAGTGGGAAGGGAGAGATTAGGGGCTAGCTAACCACCCCCTGAGTTGGGGTTTAAAGTTTTACAGTTTTGAAGGGATGATAATTTTGAAATCCCCCCCCCCCCCCAAGATTATGTTGCAATCTGTGGAGCTCCTTAAAAACAGGCAGGCAGGCGGAGGAGTTTTGCAATATTTTACTATTTTAAGCCTTCCAGGAACTTATCCATTGAGGTTTTGCATTTCCAAGGCGTGTGTGTGCTTAACCGTCACACCCCTAGAACGGGATGCTTTCCCCGGTGCATGGTGGGAAATCAGTGCAAATACAACTGCCTGTGTGTGTGTGTGACAGAGAGAGACACACACACGGTTGTAGTGCTATTCCTTTTATTTCTAAAATCAACATTTTTTAAAATATTGAATCTTTATCCCTCCTTGGACAGCCATTCTTGTCCAGGATTATTATTATCATCATTATTGGATTATTTGGCAGAAGCCTTTATCCGAGGCGACTGGCACAGGTGTTGCAGGGCAGGACAGGGTTACAATGCGAAAAACAGAATATTTAAACACAGTATAGCTGACAGTCTGTTCAAATGCTACTGGAATACAATACGAGGTAAA
The DNA here is from genome assembly GCF_017654505.1 of Polyodon spathula. Lineage (NCBI taxonomy): Eukaryota > Metazoa > Chordata > Actinopteri > Acipenseriformes > Polyodontidae > Polyodon > Polyodon spathula. The sequence continues at coordinate 21,016,979 of NC_054549.1, forward strand.
ATGGGATTAAGGCAATTTGTATCTACAGTGACACAGTAGCGGTGCAGGTGCTCAGCAGTAAGTTGTCAGTTAGGTATGGAAGCACCTCTGTACTGAAGACTTGCTGGTCCAGTGGTTAGAGAAAGGGGTCTTGATACCAAAAGTTCAAATCCTGGCTCAGCCACTGACTCCCTGTGTGTGTGTGTGAGTGTGACCCTGAACAAGTCACTTCATCTCCTTGTGATCTGTCCTTCGGATGAGACAAAAACGAGGTCCTATTGGAAGTGACTCTGCAGCAGCAGCAGCAGTTGTTGATGATGCAGAGTTCACCCCCCTAATCTCTGAGTCGCTTTGGTTAAAAGCATCTGCTGAATGACTCAATAGTAATAGTATATCGTACCATCTGTTGAAATGCCAAGGGTTCCCCCTTTTTTTTTTCTCCTTTAAATGGTATTTTCTTGACTAAGTTGTAGGTGAGTTTACAAGATGTGTCACTAAATGTCTACATTCACTTTTTTGGGGCAAGAGATCCCTTTTAAATTCATTGGTAGGTAACCTTGACTCTGCCACTCTACTCCTTCGGGATATGGGTCCGGTTGGCACGAAGACCTGCAGTGGAATGGACTGGAAGAGGCAAGGTTACCTTCCCCTGATTTTAAAGGGATAAGTTGGTCATACCGCTTTCCTTCAAAATTTAAGGAGGCAGCCCAAATTTCCCGCCCTCAATTTGAGGGGGGAAAAAAAAATAACACATCAGAAAAATACACATTTACAAAGACACAACCTCAGTTACACACACAGAGGCTGTCTGCTGTCACACGGAGGAGTGCAGTTACATGCAGTCACATTTCCAGTCGGGATTACTGGCACCTGTTTGTCTCCCATGTGGTATGGCTTGGAAGTGACTCTGCAGCAGTTGTTGATGATGCGGAGTTCACCCCCAGGTCTAGGAGTCACTGTGGATATATTCATCTGCTGAATGACTAAGTGATAATAATAATGTAAAGCTCTCTTGTAGCTCGTTCCCCTCTGCGCTGTGTTGGTAGCAGTCCCTGCTGAACTCCGTCAGTGCACTGGACCACAGATCACCTGATGCAAAACAACCGCACTGAACTAATTTGCAAGTTAGAAAATGCACAGAGAATAAACCATACAGTGCGTCCTCTATTCCTGCGTCCAGACCGAGGATACATGTTCAGATCTGAAATCTAGCAAATCACTTCGAGAAAGGACGCTGCTTTTTCCTGTTCATGTCTCCTTTGCGTTCACACAGTGTTACTGTGTGTGTGTGCTCTGCAGTGCTGTCTCCCCTCTGTGTGCAGTCTGTCTCCTCCTTGCTGGGATGGTAGAAAGCAGAGCAATAGGGGCCCTGCCTGCTGGATATCCATTCCTTCGTGTGTGGGTCGGAGTCTCTACTCCCAGGGGTCCCCAAGCCTGGTCCCGGAGAACCCCAATCCTGCAGGTTTTTCTAGGAGTCTTTCCATTGTCAACGGCCAAAGATCAGGAACGCCTGCTAATCTGGTCTGATCGAGCCAATAACTGGTTCAATTTAAGTAACTTGGTTCAAGTAAAAGACCCTGCAGCTCTCCGTGACCCGGGTTCGAGACCCCTGCTCTAAATAAAAGATCTTCCCTTTTTTAATTTTATTTGCCGTGTGATTTAGAAAGGAGAAATGATTCCAGCAAAGCAAGATGGCGCGCTTTTTATTTATTTTTCTGTTTGTTTTTGCCTTTTTTTTACCGTGCGATTTGTCTAGAGAGATTTTGCTTCTTGCTGATTGAATATGTATTTTGTTATTATTTGTCATTGATTATCGTTACTTGTCGGACGTCCTCTCATTAAGACAGTCGGTTTTGCTGACCCTGCTGTAGTTGTAACTGAAAACCCTGTTTCAAGACAATTGACTTTTTTTTTTTTTAGGTTGTTTCAAAAGTTTTCTCGTTTCCAGTGCTTTGCTGCAATGCCACTGTTGCTGAACAATGAGCGAAAAATCAATCTACCATCTCTCCGTAAGAGAAGTCTTGCAGTGAGCTGTTCAGAATCGCAGGCAGCCCTGCCTCGCCTCGCAGTGGTATTGATTTGCTCTTCTGTACCTGCTAACTCCGTTCCTGAAATGAATTGGTACATTTGTTAATTCGTTTCGTATCGATCGCTCGGCTTGCCGCCTTACCCCGATAAGAGTGGGATGTGAACTGCGTCTCTGTCTGGGACTGGGAGGGAGGCAGTGTGGCCCAGCTTAGTGGTTAGAGCTGAGGGAGTGGGAGGCAGTGTAACCTAGCTTAGTGGTTAGAGCTGAGGGACTGGGAGGCAGTGTGGCATTGTGGTCACGTCCGGTAAGTTTAGTTAAGGGATGTCTAATCTGCGCTAGCTTGGCCCTGTGGTTCCCTGGTCTTGCGGGTGTTGTTTGCAGGGGAGATCGATCTGTGCAGGGCGGCTGCGCTGTTAATCATACCTCTTACAGAAGTGCTTTCATTCTGTTAAGTGCTTCCGACGCAGAGTGCTGTGGTGCGGGACGCTGTGATTCATAACCCTGCGATGGAGTGTTTTGTATTTAATTTTTTTTTTTTTTTTTTTTTTTTTTTAAATACTGCAGTGTTGGGCTGCTTTCTGAAGGATTCTTTCTTAGTGATGGTGGCAGCAGCAGCAGGCGGCATTGCGTCACACCATCCTGGTTTAAAAAAAAAAAAAGAAAAATAAATACAAATCAACACAGTGGCTTTGCGCTATTAAACTGTACTGGGATGCACACTTATTTTTATTAAATCTTAAATTGAAAGTCTGGATCTTTTGCACTTATTATTGTTATTAATTAGTCATTCAGCAGACACTTTTATCCACAGCGACTCAGAGACTAGGGGGGTGAACTCTGCATCATCAACAACTGCTGCTGCTGCAGAGTCACTTCCAATAGGACCTCGTTTGTTTTACATCTCGTCCGAAGGACGGAGCACAAGGAGGTGAGGTGACTTGCTCAGGGTCGCACACACACAGACAGTGACTGTGATCCCTTGAATCTTGCCTACACATCACACACTTCTAGACTCCTGTTAGTTTTGATATAATCAGATTTTATTTTTTTTAGTATATGATTGTGTTTCTCCTCTGTCTGCACTGGTTTAATATCCCAACAGTTTGCTTCAGTCGTGATCCTTTTAAAGTACTGTACATCATCCAATGTGTGCTTTTTTTTCTCATTTTTATCAGGAGCAGAAAGTAGAAATTAGCGACAATGAAAGTGGACAGAAGCAAGTTAAAGAAAACCCCCACAGAAGCTGTGAGTAAAGAGTTTCATTTTTATTATTTTTTTTTTATCCCCGAACGTCGTGTGTCTCGTCATTTTCACACGTCTGTAGAAATGTTCATCTTGCCCAGGGTCTTGTTCAGCAGGAGTTACTGAGAGCCTCAGGGGGAGTGTGGAGGGTGTCTGCCTGTCACCTCTCTCCCTCCCTCTCTCCTGTCTCTGCTGTCTGTTTCTCCGCTCTCTGCTCTGTCTCCTCTTTCTGCTATCTCTCTGATCTGTCTCCTCTCTCTCTCTGTCTCTTTCTCTAAGTAATGTATTGTATTCCTTTGAGTTTAGACATAGCCCCAAATCTCCACCCTCAACTTCAAGCAAAGATCATTTAGAAAGATACAGCCTTGATAACCATGTAAGAGCTGTCTATACAAAGGGTTGCTGCAGTGGAATGTGTGTCTGTCTCCGCTCTCTCTCTCATCTCATCTTGTTCTTCTCTCCTGTGCTGTGTTTGAAGACGTGGGTTAACTTTTAACTCCTTGACGTTTATATGGTTTTTGAAGTCTTCACTCCAGTCCCTTGTTTTTTTTTTTTTCTCCAGCCTGCCGACTGCAGGATCCTCATTGACAAGCTGAAGGCATGTAATGATCAACAGCTCCTGCAGCAGCTGCTGCAGATCAAGACATGGAACATTGGAAAGGTAGGGGGTGCTCTCCACGCACGGCTTGGGCGCTATATTCTCCTCCATCCCTGTATCAATTTAGACGAAACATAACTTATCAAATTTGACTTTTAAAGTCCTGTCAGAACCCCATACCCACACAGCTGAAAAATCATTTGGAAAAAATAATCTTTGTCTTCAGCACAACACACGCTGATGGGGGGGGGGGGTTTCTAACTTGTCTCTCAGCACGACAAAACCTTCTTACTGTTATTAGTAGTGAGTTGTTCAGCAGACGCCTTTATCCAAGGCGACTTAGAGACTAGGGGGGTGAACTCTGCATCATCAACAGCTGCTGCTGCTGCAGAGTCACTTCCAACAGGACCTCGTTTGTTTCACGTCTCGTCCGAAGGACGGCGCACAAGGAGGTGAAGTGACTTGCTCAGGGTCACACACACACACGCACAGGGAGTCGGTGGCTGAGCCAGGATTTGAACCTCCTGGTATCAAGACCTCTTTCTTAAACCGCTGGATCCATGAGCCTTAGTCTTGGGCTGTAATGTTATGTCTAGGTGGTCTTAAAATTAAATGCTAATTGGGCTAATAATTAATGTATATAATATCAGGGCTGGGAATCAGACTCCTGGTGCACAGCAGTGTGATCCAGTCCTGGTTTCACGAGGATTTTAATAAGACACACCTGAGCTTGTTGCCTAGACACACTGGGGGCTGATCAAGCTGGTAGTAAAACCTGGACTGGATCACACTGCTGTGGAATAGGAGTCTGATTCCCATGCCTGACTTAAATACAACAATTTATTTATTTTTTTTTTTTAAAGAAAATAAATAAAATAATAAATCCTTTAGTGTTGTATTTGTTAAAACTAAAAATGGATTTGCAACAGAGCTCGCTAACCCTGCCCCTCCCCACTGTTCCCAGTGCGAGCTGTACCACTGGGTGGACCTGCTGGACCGTTTCGACGGGATCCTGGCGGACGCTGGCCAGACTGTGGAGACCATGTCCTGGATGCTGGTCTGTGACCGACCAGAGAACTGCCAGCTGAAGAGCCTGTTATTGGCTGTGCTGAACTTCACTGCGCTGCTAATCGAATACAGCTTCTCCAGACATCTCTACAGCTCCATAGAGGTACAGAACAGGAGTATAATACAATAGAAATACAGTGATATTCAGTGTCTGAAGAGCCTGTTACTGGCTGTGCTGAACTTCACTGCTGTCCCCATCTCGCTCTCCCTCCCTCCCCTCTAGCACTTGACGGCGCTGCTGGCCTCCTGTGACATGCAGGTGGTGCTGGCCGTGCTCAACCTGCTGTACGTGTTCAGCAAGAGATCCAACTACATCACCAGGCTCGGCTCGGACAAGAGGGCCCCACTGCTGTCCAGACTGCAGCACCTGGCAGAGGTGTGTGTGTGTTTTATTTAACATCATTTATCAAAGAAACTATAAAATGATATCTCCAAAAAAAGTCTACCAGAAGCCATAATAGCAGTTCAGTAGAATTTAATGTTGAAATGTCACTTTTTTCAATTTTTTTTTTGTCATTTACGTACATGGGGAAACTCCAAAGCGGTGTGTAATTCAATATGTTAACAAGGGAACATTATTCAGCAGCTTTCACACGACTTTACAAAGCCAAATGAGTTCATTCTAGAGGGGGGTGCAAAACCTCTTTGGTCCTAGCTGTGTATATTGTCATTTATTGAAGTGACCAGCTGATAGATGGTGGGTAATTTGTAACCACGTTGAGTATTTACATAAATTCCTCTGATCACCTGAACGCAGATTTGTATTAAAATGACTCTAAGCTGGCGTTCAGCATAATTTCAGCTTTATCTACGTAACTGAATATGCCTTAATTGTTATAACAGTGCCTTTTGGATGACAACAACTAGCAAAAGTATGGTATTGTTATATTGTAGTCGTTCAGCAGATTTATCCAAAGCGACTTACAGAGACCAGAGGGGTGAACTTTGCATCATCAACAACTGCTGCAGAGTCACTTCCACTAGGACCTTGTTTGTTTTACGTCCTGTTTTTTGTAACCTTTTTCATTGTATCTTTCAGAGCTGGGGAGGGAAGGACAATGGATTTGGTCTGGCAGAGTGTTGTAGGGATTTAGCCATGATGGTGAGTTTGTTTTAATGTTCTGAATTTTATTCAGGTCTGGAAATCAGACTCCCGTTACACAGCGGTTTGATCCAGTCCTGGTTTCACTGGGAGTTTAATAATCAGACACACCTGAGCTTGTTGCCTAGACACACTGGGGCTGATCAAGCTGGTAGTAAAACCTGGACTGGGTGACACTGCTGTGCAACAGGAGTCTTATTACCATCCCTACAGTGTTAAAAGCTGCACAGATAATGTATGGTTTTGCGCCTCTCTCTCTCAGAAATACCCCCCCAGTGCGACGACACTACACTTTGAGTTCTACGCAGAGCCGAGTGCCGAGGTCAAAGTTGAAAGAAAGGTGAAACGAGAGCGCAAGAATTCAATGAAAATCATTCCAAGTCTCATTTAGTGCTGAACGTTCATCCAGGCTGTTGGGTTGTAAGACTGTATTGTTGAGTGAGAGAATTGCTTTGATAGCATTATTGTTAGTAACAGCTGTGTTGTTATTTATTGTTGTTATTGGCAGTATTATAATAATTAGTATTGGTAGTAGCTGTAGTATTAATTATTGTTATTATTATTATTGCCAGTATTATTACTAATATCGGTTGCTAATCTTGTCTCCTGCACTGTAATTCCCAGACGACCAGCAATACACTACATTACATCCACATTGAGCAGCTGGACAAGGTGAGAGGACTGTAGGGCTGTCTTCTTACAGAGACATCGTGTATCGCATAAGGCTCTAATAGAATCCAGCTCGGGGCATAGGCTGATCAAATCTAATGTCAGAATCTGGTTTTGATAAGACTTGTAGTTTGAAACATCCTGATATAATTGTTTGTTTAATTTTTTTTATCAATTCACATTTTTGTGAACCTACATTGCCTTCTGTCATTTTTTTATATATAATGAATGTCAGCCTTTTTATATTTAGAATGTGTGGGAGTGGGGCTTTGCAATGTAGGTCAGCCTCCCTCATGCAGTCTGCAAAACATCTATATAAAGTGTCCTTCTCTGTTTATTATTATTATTATTATTATTATTATTATTATTATTTATTAGCGGATACCCTTATGCAGGGCACCTTACAATTGTTACAAAATATCACATTGCAGATAAGATCAGTTGTAAAGTACAATAAAATGAATAGCAAATAAGATCAAATTGAAATAAGAGTGAAGAGAGTACAGTAAATAATTACATATGAGAGCGAGTTGGACTGAGAGCAGTTAACTTCCGATGAGTGGATGAAAACGATTTCAACTAAGAACAATTACAAAAAAAACATGACCGCGGATAGACTGTAGGCGTGAAATCAAACGCAAGATACAGCAAATAGTTCCACTTGGCAGCAGGAGTAGAATGTGCAGCGCAGGTACAAGCTGATCTGTGCACTGCTAGGATGGGGTTATGGTGTTCGGTTGTGACAGGCTCACACGGCTGTTTTGTTGTTTCAGATTTCAGAAAGCCCGTCTGAGATCATGGAGTCGTTGACTCTCATGTACAGCATCCCCAAGGACAAGCAGGTGAGTGAGATTCTGACAGGCTGACCTCAATCGAGTGGAGGCAGTCGGAGGAAAGGGAACGCCTCGCTGTGTGTAGCGCTGAATCGTAATGCTGTCCTTTACCTGATCGTAACTGTGTCTTTCAACTGGAAGCATGCAATCGTGTGTGAGATGCATCCGTATAGGTGCGGCGTGCTGGTCACGGGGAGACTGAATTACTGTACTGACAAATGTATTCAGAAAGGTGAGGCAGATTTCAAAGCAAGTATGGGCTGACTGACCGAGCAAGCGGCACTAATGTGTTTTGTTTAAAAACCAGCCCAACGTTAACCCAGGTTTTCCTGGGCGTTGTAATTCTTGTGTTTTTGCTACAGTTACGATTCCAGTGGTAAGGTCAATTTCAGTTTACTGTGCTGTGTCCTTGTGGTGTTTATTCTTCTGATTGAGGGTGTGGAAGGCAGGTGTACAGTTATTAAAACCATGGAAAACTGATTTTTAGAGTTAAACAGATTCCTAAGGGTTCCATAACTGAATGTACTGTACCTGTATCTAAAATAAGATGTCTCTGTCTCCTGTCTCCTCTCTCTCTCTCTCTCTCTCTCTCTCTGGCTCTGTCTCCTCTTTCTGATCTGTCTCCTCTCTCTCTCTGTCTCTCTCTCTATGTAATGTAGTCCTTCGAGTTTAGACACAGCCCCAAATCTCCACCCTCAATAACTTCAAGCAAAGATGCATTTAGAAAGATACAGCCTTGATAACCATGTAAGAGCCGTCTATACAAAGAGTTACTGCAGTGGAATGTTACAAACGCATTTACTAGGTAAAGCAGGTTTTATACTGGTAAATTGAACATGCCTGTAACGATACTGAATCTCTCCCAGTACTCCCCCTCCTTTCCTCTCCCGCTTCTTTGAGAGTGGCTGCTGGATGGCATCGGGCCGTGACGTCTTGGTTTGGGAATCGCCAAGTTCTTATTTTCTCCCCAATTTGAAATGTCCAATTTTAATTTTTATTTCAACCCGGCTCACCGCTGCCACCCCCTCGCTGACTCGGGATGGACGAAGGCGAACACACGCTGTCCTCCGAAGCCGTCAGCCGACCGCTTCTTTTCACTCTGCATGCCAGCTGTGCAGCCACCTCAGAGCCACAGCATCGGAGAACCACGCGGCTCTGGGCAGCTTACAGGCGAGCCTGCAGGCACCTGGCCAGACCACAGGGGTCGCTGTTGCGCATTGAGCCCAGGACAATCTGGTTGACCTAGTCCCCCCCCGGGCGGCGCTTGTAATATCACTACACTATACTCCAAATTTAAGAGGCAGGCGTTTTTTGTGAAAAAAAAATTGTCGTTAAATTCAAAGGAAAACAGTTTATATTAAAACAAGATATCTCTCCTCTCTCTGTATCTCTCTCTGTGTATAAGTCTGTGTATCTTCTATCTATTAGCCTGGGTGATTTTTAAAAGACCTTCTTCATATTAACATTCCTGCATGTTGTATATCAAAAAATCATTGTAATTTTGTCGCAGATCCTGCTGTTCACACACATACGATTGGCTCACGGATTCTCCAATCACAAGAAGAGGCTGCAGGCAGTGCAGGCCAGGCTGCACGCCATCTCCATTCTAGGTGAGGAAAATGAAACCATCCGTGTCTCTTAGTCCTGTTAGTTCTGTAACTGCACCGTTTCAGTGTTAAGTATCTTTACAGACAGCCAGGGATACCCAGTTCAGATTCTCATACTGATAAAGAAATAGGAACGTGCATAGATATAAATCAAATTAGCGTCTTCTGGTTTAAATTAACTGAACTGTAATTTGTTTAATTAGCGGTCCATTTATTCAGCGCTTGTCAGGCGTGTCGGGTCCAATTTATTTTCACACGTGCCGTTTAAAAGATTTTTCAGAGCAAAACAGGTTTAAAAGGCACTGAATCGCAACAGGACACTCAGTACTGCTTCTCCAGCCAAGCCCCACCCCTTGTTTGCTGTATTTTTCACATACGTTTTTATAGTCGTGCATACTGAAATCCTTTCCTGATCACTTGTTTTATCACCAAACTACTCAATAATGCGATCCAAGTCATTATTTTATTACTATAACATCTCAAAAAGCTCTGGAAATGTCTGATATTCTTTGAGCGCTGGATGCAGAAGCAGCTCTCTCTTTGTGTGCATCATTCTGTCTTTGGTGCAGCTGCTAGCTCTGTTGCTCACACGCTCCTTTTTTTCGGTTTCTTTCGTCTCCTATCGGTCTCACTCGGCCATTGAAAGGTTTTCTCTGCTTTTTCTGGAGAAAGAACGACTAGAGACCTGCTCTTGACGTCTTTTTGATGTGGGACAGGGTCCAGCATTGGAGTGGAAAGGGAAAATTGTAATGTCAGACCTGGTCCCACACAGGACTGCGAAGGGTTAACAGAAGCCATTTTAAAAGCTGCAGCTTTTTTTAGGAGCTGAGAACAGTCAAAAGGGTCTAATTAAGCAAATGATCAGTTCAATTTAAGGGTCTAGTTCAGTAATTGAGAGCTCGGTTGGAATGAAAACCAGCAGCCACAGCAGGGGCATTAGGACTCTCTCAATGTTGCCTTGAGTAAATGCAGGTTTGTGAAGTGGGCTAGAAGGGGTGTCAAACGCAGCTCCCTCCGGCAGCCCGCAGCGTCCTCCTGGCTTTCGTTCCACCCCGAGCTCTCAGCTGGTTTTAATTGATGAATTGTTCAAGTTTAACACTTCTCTCCAGGCCTCAGTGTTTCGCAGGTCCCGTAAACCTTGAATCATCAAATGTTTTTTTGCAAAAAAAACCTTGCAAAAAAAACATTCAACGTGTCCATCATATATTGGATCAACGAGGTTGATCGAGTAGCTTAAGATCGGATGGTGAATTACCACAATTAGGTGATTGTTAACCCCCCCCCCCCCCCCCCCATGTCTCTGTGTTGTAGTGTACTCCAATGCGCTGCAAGACTCTGCCAACAGCATCTTGTACAACGGCTTGATCGAGGAGCTGGTGGATGTGCTGCAGATCACAGACAAGCAGCTGATGGTGAGAAGGGATCATTTCTACAGATCTGTAACTTTTGGTACAGTTTCATAGCAGCTTTTAATATCTATAGTTTTTAATATAAAGGGGGCTGTGTGGTCCAGTGGTTAAAGAAACAGGCTTGTAACCAGGAGGTTCAAATCCCAGCTCAGCCCCTGACTCGCTGTGTGTGACCCTGAGCAAGTCACTGAACCTCCTTGTGCTGCGTCTTTGGGGTGAGACGTTGTTGTGAGTGACTCTGCAGCTGATGCATAGTTCACACACCCTAGTCTCGTATCTTGTAAAGCGCTTTATGATGGTGGTCCACTATGAAAGGTTCTGTATAACAATAGATTTATTAATCTTTCGTTGTCTGCGGAAAGCAGGTACAGTGCAACTGGGGCCCTGCGGCAACCGTCTTGGCTCCAGGTTGTATTGTAGTTGGTACAGGAGGTATCCTTGCCCCGGACAGGGAGCGGCGAGGACAAACACGCTGTCGACGCAGCTCTGGGCAGCTTACAGGCAAGACCGCAGGCACCCGGCCAGACCACAGGGGGCGCTGGTGCACGGTGAGCTGAGCACACGCTGGCTGACCTAAGACCCCCCCCCCCCCCACTCCCGCCCCCCCGGGCGGCGCTCAACCAATGGGAGCTCCCGTCTGCAATGGAATAGCCTGGACTCGAACTGGCGAAGTCCGGTCACTGGGGCGCATCCTGCACTCCACGCGGAGCGCCTTTGGCGAATGCGTCACTCGGGGTGCCCAGGGTTGTTTTAATGTGCTTGTTAATTTCTAATGGAGTCTACTCGTTTGTCTGCAGGATATCAAGGCGGCCTCTCTGCGCACTTTGACCTCCATCGTTCACTTGGAGAGGACCCCCAAGCTGAGCAGCATCATCGATTGCACTGGCACTGCCTCCTACCATGGCTTCCTGCCCGCGCTGGTCAGGAGCTGCATCCAAGCCATGATCGGTGAGCCAGCCTGAGCGAGAGAGGCTGTGTGTGTCTCGCAGTACTTATGAAAGTGTCACACAGTAAAATCAAAGTGTAATAAATTAGAGATCTGGTAGAGCATAGGGAAGCATTGTAAAGCACAGAGAGGTCTGGTAGAGCATAGGGAAGCATTGTAAAGCACAGATAGGTCTGGTAGAGCATAGGGAAGCATTGTAAAGCACAGATAGGTGTGGTGAAGCATTGTAAAGCACATGTATTAAAATCACCCCCCACCTCTCTCTCAGACCCCCTGACGGAGCCCTACCCTCACCAGTTTGCTACGGCGCTCTTCTCCTTCCTCTATCACCTGGCCAGTTACGACGCGGGTGGGGAGGCGCTGGTGTCCTGTGGTATGATGGAGGCCCTGCTCAAGGTGAGACCCCCAGAGACGACCCCCCGCCACTCCGTTAAAGAGGAAGCAGCTGCTTTATTAAAACTGACCCCTATGTGTTTGCTGTCATTCTTAATGTAGTTACTCAAACTCTAAAAGAAACTTCACAAATTCAATGACAAGCGTTTCCACTGGAAAACTGTTTAAAAAAAGGAAAAACATTTCTCGTCAAAACGTTTGTCATTGAATTTATTAAGATTTATTTTTTCATACCAGAAAACTGTTGCGCTGATTTAAAAAAAAAAAAAAAAAAAAAAAAAAAAATACCTATCCATTATTATTATTATTCTATAAGACATCCTGCCCCCTTGTTTCTCATGCCTCTCCTCCTCCCTGGCAGGTGATAAAGTTTCTGGGGGATGAACAGGATCAGATCACCTTCGTGACGCGGGCGGTGAGAGTGGTGGATCTCATCACTAACCTCGACATGGCTGCCTTCCAGTCTCACACCGGCCTGGCCATCTTCATCAGCAGACTGGAGGTCAGGAGGGGCTGAAACTCACACACGTGACCCCAAACTCATGATGTGTGTTTTTTAAACACACCTTGCTGCTGTTTCTGAATCTTTCTCACTCTGTCTGCCTCTGCCTTTCTCTGCCCCTGCCTCTCTCTGTTTTTATCTCTGTTTTTATCTCTGTCTCTCTCTCTGTCTCGCCCAGCACGAGGTGGAGCTGTGTCGGAAGGAGTGCCCCTTCGTTATCAAACCAAAGATCCATCGGCCCAGCACAGGCCAGGAGGGGGAGGAAATGGAGACGGACACAGACGGTAGGGGTGGAACGAAACTCCTGTCTCGCACAAACTCTCACCTCTCTACTTGATTTACCTGAATGCAGTTTATTAATGAAGATAATTCAGGGTTACATTTCCCTTTTTTAATCTGAAGTTCTGCATCTCCCAGCAGAATTGTAACTGTAGCTCTTGCTGAAACGCAAATGTGACTCGCTTCTCTAACTGAAAAAATGAGTAAATATTGTATATCCTATCTCTATCTAGAGAAGAGATAGGATATATCTATATCGAGAGAAGCCAGCAACTATGTAAGATGTGTGTTTAATTGATTTAATATATTGTCACTGCAGTCTGTCAATTAAAAACCTTGAACAGGGCCCTTATTGCGAGGCTCAGTGCAGCTTGTATGCTGTCAAGAGCCAGACGCTGGGCCCCCCTCTGTCTTTGATTTAGGCCAGTTGAGTTTTTGGAAATGCAGGTGAAAGTGTACAGTTTGTGGTTGTGTGGTTGTCTATAATGTTTTTGGTTTCCAGTGTCAGATGTTGCCATGGAGAGCAGCCCTGGTCCTTCAACCTCCACAGAGCAGAGAGCTGAGGGTGAGAGTCGAGGACAGACCAGCGCCAGCCTCAGCTTCACCCCCAGACCAGGTAAACACACCCGAGGGAGGTTCTGACACACAGATCTGTCAGTAACACTCACGCACACGCGCACCTGCCAGTAACGCGCACCTACGCACACCTGCCAGTAACACGCACACACCTGTCTAACACACACCCGCACGCCTGTCAGTAACGCACGCATGCACGCCTGTCAGTAACACACACCTGTCAGTAACACACACCTACGCACACCTGTCAGTAACACACACCTACGCACACCTGTCAGTAACACACACCTACGCACACCTGTCAGTAACACACACCTACGCACACCTGTCAGTAACACACACACACCTGTCTAACACACACCCGCACGCCTGTCAGTAGCGCGCGCCTGCCTGTCAGTAGCGCGCGCACGCCTGTCAGTAGCGCGCGCACGCACGCCTGTCAGTAGCGCGCGCACGCACGCCTGTCAGTAGCGCGCGCACGCACGCCTGTCAGTAGCGCGCGCACGCACGCCTGTCAGTAGCGCGCGCACGCACGCCTGTCAGTAGCGCGCGCACGCACGCCTGTCAGTAGCGCGCGCACGCACGCCTGTCAGTAGCGCGCGCACGCACGCCTGTCAGTAGCGCGCGCACGCACGCCTGTCAGTAGCGCGCGCACGCACGCCTGTCAGTAGCGCGCGCACGCTGTCAGTAGCGCGCGCACGCACGCCTGTCAGTAGCGCGCGCACGCACGCCTGTCAGTAGCGCGCGCACGCACGCCTGTCAGTAGCGCGCGCACGCACGCCTGTCAGTAGCGCGCGCACGCACGCCTGTCAGTAGCGCGCGCACGCACGCCTGTCAGTAACACAGACACAGAGAGAGAACTGTCAGTAACACACAGACACAGAGCGAGAACTGTCAGTAACACAGAGCGAGAACTGTCAGTAACACAGAGCGAGAACTGTCAGTAACACAGAGCGAGAACTGTCAGTAACACAGAGCGAGAACTGTCAGTAACACACACAGAGAACTGTCAGTAACACACACAAACATACAGAGCTATCAGTAACACACACGCACAGAGCTGTCAGTAGCACACACACACCTGAGACATGTACACTGACAGCCACGCCCCTCAGTCCGTTGCTGATATTTCGTGTGTGTTTGTCCTGTGCAGGAGTCCAGTGCATCCCTCAGAGAGCTGCTCTGCTCAAATCCATGTTGAATTTCCTGAAGAAAGCCATCCCGGACCCGGCCTTCTCGGACGGTATCCGACATGGTGAGAACCCTTTCACACTGTCTCCAACAGAAACAGTGCAAGAAACTTCCTAAATTCAAAGGCAAGCGTTTCCAGTAGAACCCTTTCACACTGTCTCCAACAGAAACACTGCAAGAAACTTCCTAAATTCAACAGCAAGCGTTTCCACTGGGAGTCTTTCTCAGCGTCTTCCAGTAGTTGTTGTATTTGAGAATGCAGTGAAATCTGTTTGGCTCTGATCTCGATCAGGCTGGGGTGGTGAGGTTTGCTCTGCTGCCCTGTCCGAATGCCTGTTTGTTCACGCTTGTCTCTCTCTGCTGCAGTAATGGACGGGTCTCTACCTGCCTCACTGAAACACATCATCAGCAATGCAGAGTATTACGGACCCTCTCTCTTTCTGCTAGGTGAGTTGCCACCGGGATTTATTCATTATTGCTTCACAAGGTTTGTGTAACTTAACCAGGCAGTGCAGTGCAGCAAGACTCTAGAGCGCTGTACATTCTTTCTGAAAACAGCTTATTCAAATCTTAACTTTTTTTTTTTTTTTTTTTTTTTAGATAAAAGGTCTCTCGCCCAGTGTCTTTGTGATCCCTTAATTTTAATTTATTTGAAAATCAGAAAATGTTACCAGCGTACAGCGGCTAACAATACTGCTGAGCCTTTTGTATTCCTAACCGTATCTCTGCGCCTCTCCCTCTCTTCCCGTCTCACAGCGACGGAAGTGGTCACGGTATTCGTGTTCCAGGAACCCTCTCTCCTGTCCTCCCTGCAGGACAACGGACTCACAGACGTCATGCTGCACGCACTTCTCATCAAAGATGTGAGTTTATAAACCAGCATTAAACTAGCCTCCTCCCCATCCCCACCCCTCTCCTATCATTAGCACGTATAACACTAACTCACAGCCTGTGCTGTAAACTAGCCCATCTCGCCCACCATTGTATCATAATTATAACTTGTTAAAGTTAATTTTCTACCAGTCAAACTTATTTAAAGAACTTATACCAGTGGCATGATACCAAATTAACAAAGTACAGCTTTTCCCCTCTTTCTTTGTTGACCCTCTTCACCCCCACCTCTCTGTCTCGCCTCTTTTTCTGTCTCTCCTCTTGGCGCTGTGTGTGTTTCTCTCTCTCTCCTTCCCCCTGTCCCTCCTCTCTTGGCCCTGTCTCTCACGCTCTGTCACAGTCCCTCCTCTGTCTGTCTCCCTCTGTCTCTCTCTCTCCAGGGAGGAGACAGCCTTGGGAGACTAGGGAGGAGAATCTGTCTCTCTCTCTCCCTGTCCCTCCTCTTGGCCCTGTCTCTCATGCTGTCTGTCCCTCCTCATGCTGTCTCACTGTCCCTCCTCTCTGTCTGTGTCCCTCCTCTCTCTGTCCCTCCTCCCATGCTGTCTCACAGTCCCCCCTCTCTCTCTCCCTGTCCCTCCTCTTGGCCCTGTCTCTCATGCTGTCTCACAGTCCCTCCTCTCTCTCTGTCCCTCCTCTCATGCTGTCTCACAGTCCCTCCTCTCTGTCTGTCCCTCCTCTCTTTCTGTCCCTCCTCTCTCTGTCCCTGTCCCCCCCTGTCCCTCCTTTCTTGGCCCTGTCTCTCACGCTCTCTCTCACAGTCCCTCCTCTCTGTCCGTGTCCCTCCTCTCTCAGTCCCCCCTGTCCCTCCTTTCTTGGCCCTGTCTCTCACGCTCTCTCTCACAGTCCCTCCTCTCTGTCCGTGTCCCTCCTCTCTCACAGTCCCCCCTGTCCCTCCTTTCTTGGCCCTGTCTCTCTCACGCTCTCTCTCACAGTCCCTCTCTCTGCAGGTCCCTGCTACGCGGGAGGTTCTCGGCTCCTTGCCGAACGTGTTCAGTGCCCTGTGCCTCAATGCTCGTGGGCTGCAGTCCTTCGTGCAGTGCCAGCCCTTCGGGCGGCTCTTCAAGGTGCTCCTCTCTCCAGACTACCTGCCTGCCATGCGTCGCCGGCGCAGCTCCGACCCGCTTGGTGAGTCCTGGGGGGGAGGGGGAGGATTCCTGTTCAATCTTCAATTCCCTTTTAATCAATTCCAACACATCATCAATCAAAAATTGCAAGCGGCAGCAATGTTAAAATAGATCTGCACACAGTGGCAACAAATTACGACTCGGATATCGAATCTCAAACAAATCCCACTGCTATCATCAATATTATCTCTATCTATCCAGATCTCAATCCACCAAATATCCCACGACTGCCACCAATATATTATCTAAATATATCTGTAATATGTCTGTGCACGGTACCTGTGAACCCCTCTAGAACACGCGTGTGTTTGGTGTGTTGCAGGAGACACTGCCTCTAATCTGGGCAGCGCCGTGGACGAGCTAATGAGACACCAGCCCACCCTGAAGACAGACGCCACCACCGCCATCATCAAGGTGAGAGCGAGCGGGGCTGGGCGCTACAGTACAGCTGTGGACAAAAGTTTTGCTTCCCTCTGTGGAATTAACTCATTTTGCTTCATAAT
Organism: Polyodon spathula; assembly: GCF_017654505.1. NCBI lineage: Eukaryota > Metazoa > Chordata > Actinopteri > Acipenseriformes > Polyodontidae > Polyodon > Polyodon spathula. The sequence continues at coordinate 21,033,920 of NC_054549.1, forward strand.
CCAATGAAAGCTGCTGGATAATGTTCCCTTACTTTATCACCAAACTCCTCAATGCGATCCAAGTCTTATTTTATTACTGTAACATCTCAAAAACCTCTGCTGATATCTGTGATATTCTTTGAGTGCTGGATGCAGAAGCAGCTCTCTCCTTTGTTATGTCTGTATTATCTCTGTGGTGGAAGGGGCTATCAGATGCACCTTTTTTTTTTTTTTTTAAAAAGTGGCTTTATTCGGCTCCTATCGTTCTCACTCTGCCATTTGAAAGATTCTCTGCTTTTTCTGGAGGGAAAACGACTAGAGACCTGTGCTTGACATCTTTGTGATGTCGGACAGGAAAGGGAAAATCGTAATGCCGGGCCTGGTCTGATATAGGACAGCAAAGGGTTAATCTCTAATAAAAGCTGAATCGCAAAACAATCGTGTGAATGTAGTAATTGCTACAGCTGTGCGTAACGGTATTTAACAGTATTCATCTATCCGACTTTTCACATATCCGCCCTGACTCTGGTCCCACTGCAGTTGGATATGTGACAGATTACTGGACTTAACCCTTTCGGCACCAAGCATTTTTCAGAGGGATGCGCCCCCAGGACCAGGCGTGTTTGTTTTTTTTGCTCTCTTCCTATAAAAATTCACAAAAAATCAGTTTGTATTCTGTTAGAGATACATGTATAAAAACATGACCATAATTCCTGAAAAGTGTTTTGTTGAAAAATTGATGTTTGGGCAAATTTACGAGGTATTGTTTCACCAGAGTAATTGCAGTGACATTATAAACACTTATTCTCAGGGTCTTTATAAAAGTAATGGACACTACTCACCATTTAAAATATGTTTTCTCAAAAAATAATTCATTACATTTATTAGTAGTAAGGAAACAAAACCCGTACCTGATGCGTTTAGTTCATGAAATAGTATCCTGCTTATATCCTCTCGTGCCTTGTGAATAAAGCACGTGAACATCAGTCCCTCCCCTGTCCTCTGTGTGTTTCAATCCTGTACTGCAAAGTACGGTGGCCCTGTAAGCAGTGGCACTGGAACAAAATTTTTAAAGTTATTTAACAAAACTGTAACCCCCTGTATATGATGGAAGACATGCAAAGTCAGGGGGTGCTGCAGCACCCCTAGTTCCAGCGCCCTTGCCTGCAAGTCATCGACTCCAGGCTATTCGAGCGCCGCCCGTAGAAGGGAGCTCCAAGGGGCCGGCGCACAATTGGTGTCCTCTGCTCACCGCGCACCAGCGCCCCCTGTGGTCTGGCCGGGCGCCTGCGGGCTTGCCCGTAAGCTTCCCTTAAGAAGCTGAGGGCACACGTTCAGAGGACAGCGTGTGTTAGTCTTTGCCGCTGCCGAGTCAGCGTGGGGGTGGTAGCGGTTAGAGATGTCAAATTCAGAGGAAAATAGGCAATTTATTTAATTTAAATAAAAATAGATGGTTGAAAACGCAAGAGTAGTGATATGCGTAACCGACTGTCGTGGATCAATGATCTGGTGTAATTGCAGTCGGGCAGGTGTGACACAGTTTCTCAGCGGTGACAGTGACACGGGGAATGCAATTCTTTGCAGTTGCTGGAGGCGATCTGTAACCTGGGCCGTGCCCCAGAGTACATCTGCCAGAAACCGTCGATCCAGAAAGCTGACGGCACGGCCACCGCCCCCCCGCCCCGCTCCAACCACGCAGCAGAGGAGGCGTCGAGCGAGGATGAGGAGGAGGAGGAGGTGCAGGCCATGCAGAGCTTCAGCACAGCGCAGCAAGGGGAGCCTGAGCCCAGCCAGCAGTGAGTACAGGGCAGGGACTGGAGGAGAGAAGAGGAGGAGTGTGTGTATGAAATTGCAATCTGCTCAACCAGGCTTTGTCACACCATGTGCTTTGACGTAGGCGTGATGTCATGGGATGCTGATGTTTTCATTTTCTCCTCCTTTATCTGTCTGTGTCTCTCTCTTGTTTCTCTTTCCTACAATGCAGCTATCGTTTTTGTTTGTTTTTTCTGGCTAATGAAAGCGGGATGAATTTGGAGGAAGAATTCTCGCTCCTAGTTGCAGTTCTTTCTCTCGGCTCGCTTGTCGCTAGAAAACCACTCCACAGTCCCTTGCTGGAGTTTCTTCGCTGCTGTGAATAGCTTATCTGTGTGTGTTTTTTTTTCGTTTTTTTAAATTTGAGCCATAAGGGCATTAGTCCAAGTCATGAGTTTTGTGGGTTTTTTTTTAATTCCCCTCTTTCTCTGGCTGAGTCTGTATTCATACTTTTTTTTTTTTTTTTTTAAGAGAAAAGGACACTCTCTGCTCTGCTCGCTTTTAAACTTGTTGCCTCCTACAATTGTATTTATTTTTTTAAATTTTAAAAGCTGGTTTTTGGTTGATTTTATTGTGTTATTTATATATTTTTTTGTGGGTGGGGGGGGGGGGGGGTGGTTTGGAAAAACAAAAAATGCCGCATTGCAGCAGAGCTCAGGGTGCTGCACGTCTCAGTGGGGGACAAACAAGCAAGCCTGCTTTCAAACACCGCTCTCTCTCCCCCTCTCTCTTCTCTATCTCTCTCGTTCGGTTTCTCAAAAAAAAAAAAATCTAACAAGCTTTTGAAAACAAGAGTGGATCTTGTATCCTTTGTGGTCTGTCTTTTTGGATATTTTTGTGAGCTTGTGTTTTTCGGGGAGGTGAGGAAGACAGTGTGTGTGTGTGTGCCCTGTTTTGCTGAAAACAATTACCTAAGCCGCAGTTTTCACTTCGTCCTTACTGCAACTTCCTGAGTGTCAGAATCTGCATAGAGTGGATGTTCAGCTCTGGCCAAAAGTTTTGCACCCCCTCCTATATAGAATTAATCAGTTTTGCTTCATGAAGTCGAATGAAGGCTGCTGAATAATGTTCCCTTCTTAACATACTTCTGGAGTTTTTTTTTTTTTTTTTTTTTCTAGGGTGACACTAAAGTAAACTTTTGGCCAGATCTCTGTTTCTCACACACTCCATGCCAGGTCTCTCGTACAGAGAGCGGAATTCACTCTCCTCTAGATTCTTGCCACCTGACACTCGAACATGCATTTTGAAATCCACTCTTTTCCTGTTCACAAACCCATGTGCTTTTTGTAATCCGCTCCCGTGTCTGAGTCCAGCTCTTTGTTTTTTTTTTTGTTCCAGGGTTGTAGGCACAGAGGAGAGAATCCCTGTCCCTTTAATGGATTACATCCTGAATGTGGTGAGTGATCAGATAGGATGGAAGTGGTTGCCATGGGTTACCGAGCCACGCTGTCGATGCTGAATCACAGGGGTCCTTTTTCAGACCCGACTTGACAAAGTTCTGAGATCAATCAGCTGCTTGGAACGGAGGCTGTTTTTCTTCAATTAAACTTAGTTGCAATTAAGATGGCAGGAATTACAATCACACTAAAGTGACACAAACATTAACGTGTTTACTCTGTTCAATTCTAAATAACCTAGCAAACCCTAATCACAGGTACAAATACAGAAACTAACTTTTGATTTATTTTATTTTCCCCCCCAGACTCATAATTGATCAGTGATACGGTGTAATTGCAATCAGGCAGGTGTCACAGTTCAACTCTGGTTACAGTGACACTGGGAATGCAGTTCATTATGACGTGGCATAGCTGTTAGAGAAAGGGGCTCAATACCAGGAGGTTCAAATCCCAGCTCAGCCACTGACTCCCTGTGTGCGAGACCCTGAGCAAGTCACTTCACCTCCTTGTGCTCCGTCCTTCGGACGAGACGTGAAACAAACGAGGTCCTATTGGAGTGACTCTGCAGCAGCAGCAGTTGTTGATGATGCAGAGTTCACCCCCCTAGTCTCCGAGTCACTTTGGATAAAAGCGTCTGATATATGACTAATTGATGATAATTATTAATTACAGGTGTAATTGAACCCTAGGTTGAGTTGAGTTCCCATTGTTTGGCTTGTAAGCGCGGTGTCTCTTAAATTCAAACCCAAACTTGTTTTACTGGCATGACAACATTAGCAGTATTGCCAAAGCATTTACAAAGTACAGTATATCGTTAAAAAAAATACAACAATGACTATAATCATACTTAAATAAACATTGAGCATCAATTTAAAAAGTAAATAATAAAAGAACATTATTAAATATGGATATAAAACACAACACTGGTCTCTTCTGAAAATAGATGGTGTTTTTCTTGTTTAAGAAGAGACGCAGTGGTCTTTAAGGATATGTAAATTAGTAGTTGTGTAGCTTCACTACATTGTTGAAATCCTGATCTTACCTCCTTTATCTCTCCTTCCTTCCCCCCCTCTTGCTTTTGCGTCTCCCTTGCTCTTCCTTCCCCTCTCTCTCTCTCTCTGTCCCCCCTTTCTTCTTTTTGCAGGGGAGACCCCTCCCTCCCTTCCCCATATATACCTCGAAGGGCATTAAAGGACCCTCCCCCCCCTTTCTTTTGCCCCTCCCTAACCCATGGTCTCTGTCCCCTCCTTTCCTTTTGAGGAAAAGGAAAAACGGAAGGGAGTTCATTACTGGGGGGTGGCCCCCTCTCTCTCTCTCTCTCTTTCTCTCTCTTTCAGATGAAGTTTGTGGAGTCGATTCTCAGTAACAACACCACAGACGATCACTGCCAGGAGTTTGTCACACAGAAAGGTCTCCTGCCCCTGGTCTCTATCCTGGGGCTGCCCAATCTTCCCATTGACTTCCCCACCTCTGCAGCCTGTCAGGCTGTGGCTGGAGTCTGCAAGTCCATACTGGTGCGTACCAGGCTCTGGTTAAACCTGCCCTTTGTTATTATATTCCCTGATGTTGATGCGATCCAGCCCTCTGAAATGTCTTTATAATATACAGCACTAGACCCTGATATTGATGCGATCCAGCCCTCTGAAATGTCTTTATGATATACAGCACTAGACCCTGATATTGATGAGATCCAGCCCTCTGAAATGTCTTTATAATATACAGCACTAGACCCTGATGTTGATGAGATCCAGCCCTCTGAAATGTCTTTATAATACACAGCACTAGACCCTGATATTGATGAGATCCAGCCCTCTGAAATGTCTTTATAATACACAGCACTAGACCCTGATATTGATGAGATCCAGCCCTCTGAAATGTCTTTATAATACACAGCACTAGACCCTGATATTGATGAGATCCAGCCCTCTGAAATGTCTTTATAATACACAGCACTAGACCCTGATATTGATGCGAAGTGATTGTTTAGGATTAGCTGTTGTTTAATTCATTATTTAACTGATCTTTCTGCTCTTCCTTCCCCAGACTCTCTCTCACGAGCCGAAGGTCCTGCAGGAGAGCTTGCTGCAGCTGGACGGGATCCTGTCCTCTCTGGAGCTCCTTCACCGGCCCATCGATTCCCCGGGGGGGTCGGTGTTGCTGAGAGAGCTGGCGAGCGCGGGCAACGTGACGGATGCCACTCTGTCAGCCCAGGCCACGCCCCTGCTGCACTCGCTCACTGCCGCCCACGCCTATATCATGATGTTTGTGCACACCTGCAGAGTAGGACAAGTAAGTTCAGTTCATAATAATAATAACTAATTATTAGTAGTTAGTCATTTAGCAGACACATTTATCTAGAGCGACTTCCAGAGACTAGGGGGGTGAACTCTGCATCATCAACTGCTGCTGCTGCTGCAGAGTCACTTCAATAGGACCTCGTTTGTTTTACATCTCGTCAGAAAGAACAAGCTGTCTCCAAGTTATCGGTTTAACCCTTAAAGTCACCAAAATGTCAAGCACAGGTCTCTAGTCGTTTTTTCTCGAAAAAAGCTGTGAAAACCTTTCAATGGCCGAGTGAGACAAATAAAAGGGTATCTGATAGGCCCCCCTGCGCCACAGAGATAACACGGGCACAAACAAAGGAGAGAGCTGCTTCAGCATCCAGCGCTCAAAGAATATCACAGACCTCTGCAGAGCTTTTTGAGATGTTATAGTAATAAAATAATGACTCGGATCACATTATTGAGGAGTCTGGTGATAAAATGAGTGATCAGGAGAGGATTTATCAGTATGCACGTCTATAGAGAGGCATGTGAAAAATACAGCGAACGAGGGGTGGGGCTTGGCTGGAGATGCAGTTCTGAATGTCCTTTTGCGATTCAGTGCCTTTTAAAAAATATATATTTTAAACCGCACGTTTTGAAAATAAATTGGACCCATCGCGCCTGACAAGCGCTGAATAAACGGACTGCAAAGGGTTAACAGAAATTAGACTAAGTTACCATTCACAATATAGTCGGAGTTAGATCACTGTAAATGGGTAGACGATGCTTGTGGTTAGTTTGCCGTTTCTTTCACTGTGCTGTTCTGTATTTGCTCTTAAATGTCCTTCACGCTGCGAGCTCTGCTTGTGAACGCACAGCCCTGGTGAGACAGGGGAGGCTGGGGGTGGATGTGACTGACAGAACTGGTGTTTTTCCTCTCTTCCCCCTTGTCTGCAGAGTGAAATCAGGGCGATCTCTGTGAACCAGTGGGGCTCCCAGCTGGGGCTGAATGTGCTGAACAAGCTGAGCCAGCTGTACTGCTCTCTGGTGTGGGAGAGTACAGTTCTGCTGTCCCTCTGCACACCCAACAGGTAGGTACTAGGGGGGGAAAGAAACAACCTGTTTTGTTTTGGAAGAAGTTTTGAAGGTTAGATTCAGTTCAGTTTTCTAAAGGTTGAAACTTTTAGGTTTTTTTTAAACACATTAAATTTTATTTTTTTTTTAAAACACATTTGTTTAGGAAGTGGTTACATGTGGTTTAACATCCCTCATGTTGACGCTGCTGCCCTGTGATTTTTATCTCCTGCTTTTCTCTCCCTAGCCTGCCCGCTGGCTGTGAGTTCGGTCAAGCTGACATGCAGAAGCTGGTCCCTAAAGAGGAGAAGGGAGCAGGGGCCAGCAGCAGCAGCAGCGCTGCCCCTGGAGCCAAGAAACCTGGTGAGTGCTTTCAGTGTGTGCGTGTGTTTCAAACTGGAATACGCAAAACGTGGACTCTGTCTATTGTGGGTATATATGTGGCTGGCTGTGTGCAGCTCATGTTACTGTTAGGGGTGCTGTTTAGTCCAGGTTATGGCCTCTTTACCGCGCTCTCTAAACGAGGGAGAATCCCAACAGCATGAATCTGGTATAGAACGAGGTGGTGCTGCTTCGTATGTATTTGGTTCTCTTCGTTGTTTTGCATTTGTAGGCGACAGATGCACTGTACGGATTTCAAACAAAGCAAAAGCCTATCTCCACACTGGACACTTCAGCACGAAAGTGAGCTATGATATCAGCCAAGCCGTTTTACCGATCCAAGCACCTTTGTATGTCTCCCCAATAAAGAGTAGACGCGATACCTTGGAGTTCCCCGCACTGAGTTATACTCCATATGAATTAACAAATGAGTAAGTGTAGCTCTACTCTCTCCTTCTCTCTCTCCCTCCCTCGACCTCTCATCTCTAGAGGGCGAGTCCGAGACAGCTGTCCCAGGCACCTCCAGCGCTGTGGACCCCCCTGCCCAGGGTCTGCTGGAGGGGATCGGGCTGGATGGGGACTCGCTGGTCCCCATGGAGACGGACGAGCCCAGCGCCGCCGACCCCAAGAGCAAATCCAAACTCACCCCGGCCATGGCTGCCAGAATCAAGCAGATCAAACCCCTGCTCTCCGGTAAGCACTGAACCCTGCTGTTAGTGAGAGTCAGCCTACTCAGAATACACTCGACATGCTGAGAGAAACGTGAGAGTCGCTGACAAGCGTTTCCACTAGGAGCCTTTCTCAGCGTCTTAGATAGAAACACTAATTAAACTTAAGTTCAATGACAAGCGTTTCGACTAGCTAAACAACCACAGACCTGTGTTTTATTAGTCATAGTGAAACCAGGAATGGATCAAACCACTGTGCAACGGGATTTGCCCCAGTGTGTCTAGGCAACAAGCTCAGGTGTGTCTTCTTAAACTGACAGGAATGGATCAAACTGCTGTGCAGTGGGAGTCTTGAGCTGTGTGTGTTTGCCCCCTCTCCCTGCAGCCTCGTCTCGTCTGGGCCGCGCCCTGGCTGAGCTCTTCGGCCTCTTGGTGAAGCTGTGTGTGGGCTCCCCCGTGAGGCAGCGGCGCAGCCACCATGCAGCCAGCACCACGACCGCGCCCACCCCGGCAGCCAGGTCCACTGCCTCCTCCCTCACCAAGCTGCTGACCAAGGGGCTGTCCTGGCAGCCTCCCTCCTACACGCCCACGCCGAGATTCAGGTGAGACACCAGTTATTCTTGAGACACTAATACTTTGACAGACTCCACCCTAACCCCCCCCCCACACACACACACTGCCTCCCATTGTATTGCGGTTGATGACGATGATGACGGTGGTTTCCGTGTTCTCCAGGCTGACCTTCTTCATCTGCTCGGTGGGGTTCACGTCCCCCATGCTGTTTGACGAGCGGAAGTACCCCTATCACCTCATGCTGCAGAAGTTCTTCTGTTCTGGGGGTCACGACGCCTTGTTTGAGTGAGTCACGTGCCCCCCCCTCCCTTGTGGAAATAACAGACCCCACCCAGAGAGAGTTTCTAACAACTGCCTTACACTATGACATATATATATAAAATATATATGTATGTATGTGTGTGTATGTGTGTATATATATATATATATATATATATATATATATATATAAATATATTATATAAATATATATAAATATATAACATATATATTATATATAATATATATATATACTATAAAAACAACTTTAGGTTTAGACAAAATAATTTAACTCCCCAGGAAATAATTTGTGATGGTTATTTTGAAAATAGATGGTGTTTTTCTTGTTTAAGAAGAGAAAGATGCAGTGGTCTTTTTAAGGATGTATAAATTAGTAGTTGTGTAGCTTCCCTACCTTGTTGAAATCCTGATCTTGCCTCCTCTCGTGCTCTCTCCCTTTTTGCTTTCGCTTCTCCTTCCTCTCTCGCTTTTCCTTTTCCCAGGACCTTTAACTGGGCTCTGTCAATGGCTGGGAAGGTGCCAGTCTCCGAGGGGCTGGAGCACTCTGATCTCCCCGACGGTACAGGAGAGTTCCTGGACGCCTGGCTCATGCTGGTTGAGAAGATGGTGAACCCCACGACTGTGCTGGAGTCTCCCCACTCTCTCCCCGCCAAGCTCCCCGGAGGGGGCCCCATCCAGCCCCAATTCAGCGCCCTGCGTTTCCTCGTCGTCACGCAGAAGGTGAGCGTCGCGCGGCCAGGACCTCTCAAACGGCTTCACACAGCCAGCTTGGGGCTCTGCCTCCAATGCCTTCTCAAAATCAGTACCCGATTCAATCTTGGGGGTCCAGCGGTTAAAGAAAGGGACTTGATACCAGGAGGTTCAAATCCTGGCTCAGCCAGTGACTCACTGTGTGTGTGAGTGTGACCCTGATCAAGTCACTTCACCTCCTTGTGCTCCGTCCTTCGGACGAGATGTAAAACAAACGTGGTCCTATTGGAAGTGACTCTGCAGCAGCAGCAGTTGTTGATGATGCAGAGTTCACCCCCCTAGTCTCTGTGAGTCACTTTGGATACAGCCTCTGCTGAATGACTAATTTTAATAATAATCTCCAATTCCTTTTTTTTTAAATCAATTCGATTTTATATTTGACATAATAATAATTGGTGCGATTGGCTTCAAACTAAACCAGTTGAACAATTTAATTGACTGACAAACAGCAACTTCAATTTGAAGTGGTGGTGTTGCCACTGTTGAGATGCTTTATTGATTCTGATCAGTGTTGGAATTGATTAAATGGGAGTCTGGCCGGGTGCCTGCGGTCTTGCCTGTAAGCTGCTCAGAGCTGTTTTGTCCTCCGACGCTGTATCTCTGAGGCGCTGCAGGGTGAGTCTGCAGTGTGGAAAGAAGCGGGCGGCTGACTGCACACGCTTCGGAGAACAGCGCGTGTTCGTCTTCGCCGCTTCCGAGTCAGCGTGAGGGTGTTGGCTGTGAGCTGTGCTTAAATAATAATTGGATAGTCTAAATTGGGAGAAAATAATAAAGAAATAATTGGATTTTACTAAAAAAAAAAAAAAAAAAAAATGGACTGGGAATTGGAGATTCTGAATTGGGAATTGATTTTAAAAAGGACCTGGAGATTGAAACCGGAGTCAAAAAAACAAGAATAGCCTCTAACCCTGCTTGTGTGGTTGTGACTCTTTATTGTGTAGTTGTGGCTGTGTTTTTGTGACCCTGCTTGTGGAGTTGTGTGACCACGGTTGTGTATTTGTGCGATTCTCTGGTGTAGTTGTGTGACTGTTGTTTGCGTGCCCAGGCTTCGTTCAACTGCATCCGAAATCTGTGGAACCGCAAGCCTCTCAAGGTGTACGGGGGACGCATGGCCGAGTCCATGCTGGCCATCCTGTGCCACATTCTGAGAGGAGAACCAGTGATCCGGGAACGCCTCGCCAAAGAGAAGGAGGGGACCCGGGGCCCCGGCGACGAGGAGGGGGGGCCGGCACCGGAGGAGGGGACCGCACCGAGGAGGGAGCCCCTGGTCAACCAGCCCCAGCTCCAGCAGGTATCACTGCAGTGAAATGCACTGCTGCACATTACACTGTAGTACACTACAGCATAGTACAGCAATGACTGGGATTATCTGAGCACTGAGGAAGGGACCGCACCGAGGAGGGAGCCCCTGGTCAATTAGCCCCAGCTCCTGCGGGTACACACTGCAGCACACCTCGCTAATGCAACGTAATACGCAAGTAACTGGGGCTGTGCAAGGACAAGGGGGTGTGGATAGTGGGGAGTTACCCCTGGTCAACCAGCCTTAGCTGTATTCAGGTATGCAGCACAGTATGGTACAGTACAGTAATGTAATGTGGTACACTAGTGACTGAGACAAGCCCCTGGGCAACTTGCTGGAATGAAAGCACCAGTCCTGTCTCTGAAACCCTGGACTCTTCCTTTTCTCTTGTGCTTGTTTCAGCTCATGGATATGGGATTCTCTCGGGAACACGCCATGGAATCTCTCCTGAACACCAGCACCATGGAGCAAGCGACCGAGTACCTGCTGACCCACCCACCGCCTTTACTGGGAGGAGTGGTGAGGGTAAGGGGCCGTCTCTCAATTACACACGCTTACACGCACAGTGATACAAGCATAGCCTTCAAAACTCAGAACTTGTGATTGGTAAGGGACTGTCTTCCAATTACACGCAATGTGCTGCGGTGATAATTCAACGCAAATGTAAGGGAGCGTCTCTAAATTACACACAGTACTGTAGTCTAATCTTTCACATTCACCCTGCTTGTGATGGCAAGGGACCGTCGTCCAATTTTCACCCATCATTTGGGATACAGACTCCATATTTCCAGATGCCAGTGAAGGAAAGCCTTCCGACGACCGCGTTTTGTATCAGTTTGTTTTGTTAAATTGTCTTTTTTTTTTTTTGTTTTCAGTCTGTTTTTAAAAAATAATTTGATACTTTGGCTTCTGACATTTCTCAGTTTTTTTTTTTATAAAAAAAACCACACAGCCAGTGGTTTTAAGAGATCTTGCATACAACAGAGAAATAAAACAGCTGCAAAAGTCAGTAATTATGCCTTTCTAACATTGTTGCTTCATTTATTATTATTATTTTTTTGTGGGCTGCCGCTCATTTTAAATGGATGTTTACTGTGGATTTTGTATCTTTATTCACATTCAGGGAGACAGGCAGCGCCAGCAGCAGGTAAGAGAACCCGGAGGAGCAGAGAGCGAGAGGGGGAGGGGAGCGGGGAGCACGAGAGGAGGGGGAGGGAGAGAGATGGGAAAGTGAGGGGAGAGGAGAGGGAGGGGATTGACTCCTTAGACTTTAACCCTAGCAGTTGCCTGTCAGCCAGAGACTAGTTGCCCTGTGTCTCTGCGGAGCTGGGAGGCAGATTTGACAGCGACCTGCGTAGGGAGTCTCAGCACCCCAACCCAGACCCAAGCCTGATACAAGAGTCTGGGTTATCGCAATCATCATGATTTAGTATTTAATAACCATATCATAATGCTAATATTGCAGCAATTCAGAATAAAGCTTACAAATATAGATATTGCACTGCTGCTTGATTTATTATTATTATTAAATGTACTGTTATCCAATCTAATAATAATATAATAATCCTTCTCAATTATACAAGTTGTTGTTAATTTAATAGATTTACTGTTATGTAATCATTAATATATAATCGATCCATCTCAATTCTAAATTATTTTAATAATACTATTTAATAAATGTACTGTTATCCAGTCTAATCATTAATAACATAATCGATCCATCTCAATACTAAATTAAATTTATTATTATTATTTATTATTATTATTATTATTATTATTGTTCTCTAGGACCTGAGTTTGTCCGAAGAGGACCAGATGATGAGAGCTATAGCCATGTCTCTGGGTGAGGACATCTCCATGGAGCAGCAGTCTGACTCTCCCGAGGTAAATTCAGGGACCCCTTTACTGTGGGAGAGGGGGAGACCTGTACTGAGAGATGGGGCTCTGGGGAGGGGGTCTCTGACACACAGTGAATCCGAGCGACTCCCTTTACTGTGGGGGAGAGAGAGAGAGAGTAATTGCATATCACCATGTAACTGATCGATCAATTACTGTTACTTTTAATCCCTTTTTCAAACTTCCCTTCTCTTTCTCTCTCTTTTCGCCCTCCCCCAGGAGACCTCCCGTCGTCAGGAGGAGGAGGAGCGGAGAGCCCGTGAGAAGCAGGAGGAGGATGAGGCGCGCTGCCTGGAGAAGTTCCAGTGCGTGGAGCCCCTGGGGGCGGAAGAGCTGCACTCCTTCACCGACACCATGCTGCCCGGCTGCTTCACCCTGCTGGACGAGCTGCCAGACACCGTGTACCGCGTGTGTGACCTCATCATGACTGCGGTCAAGAGGAACGGGGCAGAGTACCGGGAGATGATCCTGAGACAGGTGGTCATCCAGGTGAGAGGAGACTGACCTGTACAGGACAGTGTACTGCACAGCACTTGCACTGTACTATAGAGGAGACTCAACTATACAGCACTCACGCTAATAGAGAGTGGAGACGACTATGCAATACAGTACAATACATTACCACTGTCATACAGTACAGTACAAATCCACACTGTCAGTGCTCAGTGACACACTGAAATCTGGAATGTGTGTGTACACTGTGTCCTCACCCCTCCTCCCTCTCCCCCCCCCTCCAGGTTTGGGAGGCGGCGGACGTGCTGATCAAAGCCGCCCTGCCCCTGACCACCAGCGACACCAAGACCGTGTTGGAGTGGACCAGCCAGCTGGCTACGCTGCCCCAGGCATCCAACCTGGCCACGAGAATCCTGCTGCTGACCTTGCTGTTCGAGGTGAGGAACGAGGCGGTATGTGACTTCAGGACGTTCCTTTCTTTGTATGGCTGCTGTTATATAATTTTATATTGGTTGATGTGTGTGTTTTTAAGTTTGAATGGCTGTTGTTGTTATTGTCATCATTATGATGATACCATTGTATTTATTGTAATTTCATATTTTGGGTGAGTTACTTTTAATGAATGCCTATTTAATTTCTCTCTCTCTCTCTCTCTCTCTCTCTCTCTCTCTCTCTCTCTCTATCTCTCTCTCTATATAATATATATATATATATATATATAAATAAATACAAATTAAATTGTATGTATATATATTTTATTATATTCCTTATACACCCCCTGCGCCCCTGTCTCACCGCTCCCCTCTCTCTCTCTCTCTGTTTCAGGAGCTGCGTCTGTCATGTGCCCGCGTCGTAGAGAGCAGCGGGGTCCTTGATGTTCTGATCAAGCTTCTGGAAGTGGTGCAGCCCTGCCTGCAGGCTGCCAAAGAGCAGAAGGAGGTGCAGACTCCCAAGTGAGTGGTGGGGGTGGGGGGGGGGGGGGGGGGTTGATGCACAGTTCACCCACAGACACTAAGGGGTGAACTCTGTATCATCAGCAGCGACTGCTGCTGCAGAGTCACTTCCAATAGGACCTTGCTTGTTTTACGTCTCGTCCGAAGGATGGAGCACAAAGAGGCTGAGCGACTTGCTCAGGGTCACACACACACACAAACACACACACATAGTGAGTCAGTGGCTGAGCCGGGATTTGATCGTCCTGGTGTCAAGCCCTTGTCTTTGACCACTGGTCCACCATCGCGAGTCACCGCTGTTCCAACAGCTGTGTTCTACGATTCTCTCCTCAAGAAAACAGTAATACAAGAGTAAAGTTCCATGTGGTGTCCACTGAGCATTAACTGATTCAGTGCCACGTCGTTTTCAGATATAGCTCCGTTTTTGACCTTATGCTCACAAGCCTCTTCGCTGTGGCTGACTCATTATATTCTGTGATACTCAAGAATTGTGTTGCTGTAGGGATGTGAATGTTCACCCGTGTCGTTTTAACCCTGTCAATGACACAGATCCTTCACACGCCCTTTTCTATTTTATTGGATCCGAGATGGCACTTTCCCAATTGACAGGGCTGGGAATCAGACTCCTGTTGCACAGCAGTGTGATCCAGTCCTGGTTTCACTGGGAGTTTAATAATGAGACACACCTGAGCTTGTTGCCTAGACACACTGGGGGCTGATCAAGCTGGTAGTAAAACCTGGAATGGGTGACACTGCTGTGCGATAGGAGTCGATCCAACTCCTGCTGCACAGCAGTGTGATCCATTCCTGGTTTCACTAGGAGTTTAATAATAAGACACCTGAGTTGCTCTAACGAATTGGTTTGTGCCCTTTGTGTTGTAGATGGATCACCCCAGTTCTGCTTCTCATCGATTTCTATGAGAAAACGGCCGTGTCTTCAAAGAGGAGGGCGCAGATGAACAAGGTAATGTGTTAGTGAAATTTTCCCTTTCCGGACCGACGTCATCAAAAAGACGTCAAGCACAGGTCTCTAGTTTTTTTCTCCGGGAAAAGCAGAGAAAACCTTTCAAATGTGAGTGAGACCGATAGGAGACGAATGAAGCCAAGGGTCTGAGCACCACAGAGATAACACGGACACAACAAAGGAGAGAGCTGATTCTGCAACCAGCGCTCAAAGAACATCGCAGACATCTGTGGAGCGTTTTGAGATGTTATAGTAATAAAAAATAATGACTTGGATCGTATTATTGAGGAGTTTGGTGATAAAACGAGCGATCAGGAGAGGATTTATCAGTATGCACGTCTATAAAGACGTATGTGAAAAATACAGCAAACAAGGGGTGGGGCTTGGCTGGAGATGCAGTACTGAGTCTCCTGTTGATATGCAGGGCTTTTTAAACCTCTTTCTGTGGGGAAAACAGCGCGTGTGAAAATGAATTGGACTCGCCACTCCTGACAAGCGCTGAATAAATGGACCTCTAAGGGTTAACGAAAGCACGCTGACTATTGGGGAGCACCAACGTTCCCGCTCGCCACTCGCTACTATTTTTCACCAAGCTCGCCACGGTGGCAAAGGCTGTGAAAAGTGTACTTGTGTAATTTAATAATTAAATAGTGATCTCTCTCTGCAGTACCTCCAGCCCAACGGTAATAACTGGCGCTGGTTTGACGACCGCTCGGGCCGCTGGTGCAGCTACAGCGCTGGCAACAACGGAACCATCGACGCGGCCTGGCGCTCCGGGGAGAGCAGCGTGAGGTTCACCGCTGGCCGGCGCCGCTACACCGTGCAGTTCAACACCATGGTGCAGGTGAGACTCCCGCTAACCTGGGCTCGGCTACAGTGAGAACTGCTGTGGCAATCGAAGCAGAATTGTTTGATGCTCAATTAGTTACAGTAACACTGCCGTTATTACAGTTAATTGCAATTCCAGTAGAATTGTTTGGAAATTAGTGCTGTTAGTTACAATTATGCTGCAGTAATTACAATTATAAATGCAATTAAACCTAATACAGCAACAGCTGCTCACATTAGCGTGTTTACTCTGTTCATTAAAAAAAAACGCAATAATAATCTCACGTACAAATACCGAAACTTACTAAATCACTAATTATTTCTAATGAATGGGGAGTCGCCAAAAGTGGTTCAAAATACTTGAATAACAACCGAATGACAAAGAAATGGGAAGTTTATACTTTTAGTTGATCGATCTCGATCGGATTAATTTGTCACGAAGAAATCTTGACCGTACTGGAAAAACATTATACATTTTCCTAAGCTTGCAAAAGGCAGATCTATGCATTCATCACTTAAATCTTTCTTTTGTTCAGTCTTTTTCTTTATCAAAAGCTTCAAATAAATAAATCTGTCATTTTAATTGATTTTAATTCAGAACATAACTGAGCAAATCTCTCTGGGTTCGAGTCACGCAGTGGTGATGTTCTTCAGTCCGTGGTTAAGGCTCCTCCCCCCCATTCCTTCTCTCGGCAGGTGAACGAGGAGACGGGGAATCGGCGCCCGGTAATGCTGACTGTGCAGCGCCTTCCCCGGCTCGGAAAGAACTCAAAGAATGGGAGTGGCCAGGAGCTAGAGAAACCGCTGGAGGAGAGCAAGGAGAACGAGCAAGAGAAGAGCGAAGAGAAAGCAGGGCCAGGTATGACACACACACACACAGCTCTTACTCCAGACCCATCGTGCCTCTGCCCCAGTTTTTTTTTTTTTTTTTTTTTAAAAAAGAGGACTTTATTATAATAATTATGATTTGATTTGTGTTTTAGACGTGGCCGCTCTCACAGAGACGAGAGTCTCCAGCGGTTCTGTAACAAAGGAGAGTGACCAGAACAAAGAGCCAGCCTCTTCCGCAGCTCCAGCAGCCACGACGACGACCGCAACTCCTGCGGCCGGCCTGGACGAGGCACCCCCCGCAGCGCCGGCGCCCCCCGTGGTGATCAAGGGGCTGTCGGAGGACATGACCACGCTACTGATCCGCGCCTGCGTCAGCATGATCAGCGTGCCTGTGGACCCCGACACGCTGCATGCCACGCTGCGGCTCTGCCTGCGGCTCACGCGCACGCACCAGTACGCCATGATGTTCGCCGAGCTGCGCACCCCCCGCATGATCCTAGGGCTGGCGCAGAGCTCCGGGTTCAACGGCTTCACTCCCCTAGTCACCCTGCTGTTCAGACACATCATCGAGGATCCGGCCACACTGAGGCACACTATGGAGAAGGTGAGGGGAGCCATGCAGTACACAGCTCTCACACACGCTGTAGTATATAGAGGAGAGGGCTGTAATACACTACAATATAGTTTCAACACTTCATTGAGGATACAGCCACACTGAGGCACACTGGAGAATGTGAGAAGAGCCATGCAATACATCCAGGGGCAAAAGTTTTGCATCGCCTAGAATTTTAGGATTGAGATAAAGTGTACAAATAGAAACATGAACAGATCATTTAGATCTTTTATTTAACATCATGGAATCAAAGAAAATGCTAAAATGATATCGGAAGCCATAAGTGTCACTTTTCTATTTGCCCATTTTCAGTGACACAGACACTGATTTCATTCCCCTGGTCATTCTGCTGTTGTACTTTTTAATATTTAATTACTGCTAAATCTTTTTTAAAGTGCACGGTGAATAGATTATAGCTCTTTGTGTCTAATGCTCGCCCCCCCTCTTTCTCTAACCCAGGTGGTTCGCTCCGCAGTGACGAGCGGGGCGGGCAGCACCACTTCAGGGGTGGTTTCGGGGAGCCTGGGCTCCAGAGAGATCAACTACATCCTGAGAGTGCTGGGGCCCGCGGCCTGCAGGGACCCTGACTGCTTCACTGAGGCAGCGACAAACTGCATCCGCATTGCACTGCCTGCACCCAGGGGCACCGGCACCGGTAAGAGGAGGGGGGAGGTGAAGGGATCTGCATTGCACTGCCAGCAACCAGGGGCATTGGCAGAGGAGAGGGGAGGGGATCAGAGGGCATCTGCATTGCACTGCCAGCACCCAGGGGCACCGGTGAGGAGAGGGGAGGGGAGGGGATCTGCATTGCATTACCTGCACCCAGGGGCACTGGTTAAGTGGAGAGGAGTCTGGATACTAGGAAGAGAGGGAAAGCTGGGGCTGTGGGGAGGGAACAGGAGGGCTTTGACTGGGAGGAGAGAACGAGAGACGGGCTAGGTCCTGTTTGTGTGTAACTGACTGGGTGGATGATGGACCTTTCTTTCTTTCTCTCTCTCAGCCTCGGACGACGAGTTTGAGAATCTGCGCATCAAGGGTCCGAACGCAGTGCAGCTGGTGAAGACCACCCCCCTGAAACTGTCCCCTCTGCCCAGCATCCCCGAGCCCATCAAAGAGGTCATTTACGACATGCTGAACGCGCTGGCAGCATACCACGCTCCAGAGGAGGGTGAGAGGGGGGGCTGGCTGGGGAGGGGAGGGAGGCAGTGACTTGGAGTGGATGGAGGGTCATGCTAATATCATACGACTAAACATTTGTTCACCTAAATGGTTTATTTGTAGTAATCCTTTGTGCTGAGCCTCTCTCTCTCTCTCTCTCTCTCTCTCTCTCTCTCTCTCTCCCTCCTCCTTCCTCCTTCTTGCAGCTGAGCGCTCCGAGGCCCGCTTGGTGACGGTGGCTGGCAGTCAGGAGCTGTGTCAGATCCTGCAGGACGTGGGAGACGACGTGTATCAGCAGTACAGGTTGACCAGGCAGGGCAGCGACTTCGACTCGCAGTCTGGATTCACCCTCAATGTGAGAGCAACGCTGTGTTTGTGTTTGGGGCTTGTCTGTGTGTCTGTTTCTTGCTTGTGTGTCTCTGTGATGAGTCTGTGTGTGTGTGTTTCATGCTTTTGTGTGTCTGTGTGTGATGTTGACTGTGTGTTCCTCCTCCAGACTCAGGTATTTGCAGCAGACGGCAGTGCAGCTGAGTCATCGCAGTCAGGAACGCCACAGGGAGAAGGTGAGATCTCTCCTTCCTCTTTCCCTCCTCTCTCCTCCCTTCTCCCTCTCCCCTCCCCGCTTGGTAATGAAAACTAAAAACAAATTTAATAAATGAATAAATAAACAGGGATTTAACTCATGACGCGAGGGGATGAATTATCCTGTTGCCGAAACGTTTTGTCAGCCTGAGCTGGCTTTGAAGTTGATGGATGAACTGAAGGAGACCAGCTGCCAAGACAACTGTTTTAAATAATAATTAGCGACAGCGCGTGGGCTTTCACCACCTTCAGATAGCTGGTGGAAGCAGCTGCTTTTGAAGTTGTGTCCGGCTGTTTTTTTTTCTGTGCCATCTGAAGGCTGCAGATGCTGAAACGTTGTGAGTTTTCAGTTTGTGACTTTTTTTTTTTTCTTCGTTGTACAGTATACAGCTGCGGCCAAAAATTTAGCATCACCTAGAATTTTAGGATTGAGAATTAATTAAAAAAAATTATATATATATATACACACACACACACACACTTTAGATATTTTATTTAACTTTGTGTAATCGAAGAAACTACAAAATGAAATCGCAAAATAGTTCGTTCTATATAGAGGGGAATGCAAAACTTTTGGCCAGAGCAGGAGATGTATGTAGGTGACTCTGTCTCACTCTCTCTCTAGCCTCCACCCCCGAGGAGCCCCGTGATGGGAAGAAGGAGAAGGAGAAGGAAGACCCCAAACTCAAATCCAAGGGCAGCAAGCCCCTGATGCCCACCTCCACCATCCTGAGGCTGCTGGCAGAGCTGGTGAGGTCCTACATGGGCATCGCCTCTCTCATCACTGGCTACTCCTACACTGCGGGCCAGTCTGAACTCATCAAGGAGGTGAACAGGCCTTTATAATGTGTTTCCAATGTTAATCCCTCTCTCCCCTGTGTGCTAATCTCTCCTCTCTCCCCCTTGTGTGAGTTCTAATCTCTCATCTCCCCCCTGTGTGAGTGTTAATCTCTTTCTGTCTCCAGGACTGCAGTGTGCTAGCGTTCGTGTTGGATCACCTCCTGCCCCACACTCAGAGTGCGGAGGATAAGGACACCCCGGCCCTGGCGCGGCTCTTCCTGGCCAGCCTGGCGGCTGCCGGGACAGGCACCGATGCCCAGGTGGCCCTGGTGAGCGAGGTGAAGGCAGCGCTGAGCCGGGCGCTGGCCATGTCAGAGAGCACGGAGAAGCACGCCAGGTAAACCAGCCCAGAGCCGCTGCAGCGATACGAACGTCATCCAGATCTCTTATTTAACAGCATGCAATCCAAAGAAACCACAAAATCTATGATCTCGCCAAAAAAAAGTCCACTGCCGGGAGCCTTAATGTAGTATACAAGTATTTCATATTAGATTTTGAAAGGTGGCTTTTTTTTCCTTCTAGTTTTTCTGTGTATTACACAGGAAAACTGCAAAGCGGTGTGTGATTCAATGTGTTAACAAGGGAACATTATTCAGTAGCTTTCATTGGACTCTATGAAGCTGAGTGAGTTCATTCTATATAGAGGGTGTGTGATTCAATATGTTAACAAGGGAACATTATTCAGCAGCTTTCATTGGACTCTATGAAGCTGACTGAGTTCATTCTATATAGAGGGTGTGGAATTCAATATGTTAACAAGGGAAAAAATTTTCGTTCTATAGGGGGATGCAAAACTAGCTGCTGTTCATGGATTCCAATGGACATTCTAACTCTCCTCTTTCCTCTCTCCTTTCTCCTCATCTGTCTTTCCTCTCTCCCCTCTCCTTTCTCTCTCCTCTCTTGCGCAGGTTGCAGGCAGTGATGTGCATCATAAGCACCATCATGGAGTCCTGCCCCTCCACCTCCAGCTTCTACAGCACCGCGGCCACCAAGACCCAACACAACGGCATGAACAACATCATCCGACTGTTTCTCAAGAAGGGGCTGGTCAACGACCTGGCCAGAGTGCCACACAGCCTGGATCTGTCCAGGTAGAGACACTGCAAGGCACAGCACGAGTTCATTTCTCTAGTGTTGTGAGGTCTAGCAGGAAATACCCTGTTTCAGTCAGTGCCTTTGTGATTGCCGCACAGGGATCCCATTGCAGAGCAGTTTGATCCAGTCCTGGTTTCACTAGGAGTTTAATAATAAGACACACCTGAGCTTGTTGCCTAGCCACGCTGGGGGCTGATCAAGCTGGTAGTAAAACCTGGAATGGGTGACACTGCTCTGCAATAGGGGTCTTATTTCAAACCCTGATGATTTTAGTTTGTGTGTGTCTTCAATATTATGGGTTTCGAATTTCTGAAATCTGTTACTGTCACACCCTGGTTAATATCACTCGCATTTCTCAGTCATGCGTAGAATGACAGCAGTGGAATTTATTGATGTATTTTGTATTTCTTGTATGTTATGGTGTTTGTCTCGGACGTCCTGTGTGTTAATCTCCCCTCCAACCTCCCTGTCAGTCCCAACATGGCTAACACAGTGAACGCTGCCCTGAAGCCTCTGGAGACTCTATCCCGCATCGTGAACCAGCCCAGCAGTCTGTTCAGCAGCAAGAGCACATCGAGCAAGAGCAAGACTGAGCAGGACCAGCCCGGGACAGCCCGGGACCAGAACAGCACCGCACAGGACCAGGGTAAATACAATACTGAGAGACACACACACACACAGATGGAGCAGAACCAGCCTGGGACCAGAACAGCACCGCACAGGACCAGGGTAAATACAGTACACTGAGAGACACACACACACAGATGGAGCAGAACCAGCCTGGGACCAGAACAGCACCGCACAGGACCAGGGTAAATACAATACAATACACTGAGACGCACACACACACAGAGCAGGACCAGGGTTAATACACTACAGTACAATACACAGAGACACACATAGCAGGACCAGGGTTAGAACAATACAATACACAGACGCACACACACAGAGCAGGACCGGGGTCAGTACACTGAGAGACACACACAGAGCAGGACCAGGGTTCATACACTACAGTCTTTCCTGGCCAAATAAAAGTTAAATTAAATGAATAAGGCGGCACAGACACTGATGCTCATGTGTAACCCCTGTGCTGTCCCACAGGAGACCCCAGAGAGACAGGGGTCCACGGGGAGCGCTCTGCCCCGCCCCCCGGCACCGACGGTGACCTCATGGATGGAGAGACGGAGGGGGACAGCGTGGTGATCGCGGGACAGCCCGAGGTGCTGAACGCACAGGAGATGCAGGTCAGACAGGACACACTCTCACACTGACACTCCCCCTCACACTCTCGCACTGACCGTCGCACTGACACGCCCCCTCACACTCTCACTGACTCTCCCCCCTCGCACGCTTGCACGGACTCTCCCCTGGGTTCAGCAGGGCAACATGGAGTTCACCCAACTGTTTTTTAAAATGTTGGAAAATGTTTAGTTTTAAAAATTGTGTGTCAGTCTATTTGTAAAGAAACAGATGTGTAGATAGAAAATTCATAGCACACATTTTAATGAAGCTTAATTTAAACTAATTTTTTTTTACCAAAAAAAAAAAGAAATTCAGAAAGGTAATTTTTTTATTTGTTGTTTGGCTTGATTTTAATTCTGTTTATTTCCCTGAAGCTGTGTTTTTGTTGCCATGCTGTTTTTAATGGAGAGCTGCTAAGTGAATTCAAACGCTCTGTCCCTCTACAGGTAGAGAATGAACTGGTGGATCTAATCGATGAACTACTGGAGAGAGACGGAGGAACAGTTAACAGCACCATCATAGGTGAGGCTGCAGGAAACGCAGACACTGTGTGTGTGTGCGCGCGCGCGCACGTCTCTGCTCTTGCAGTGTAAGTCTGTGTGTGTGTCTCCTCTTGCAGTGTAAGTATCTGTCTCGCTGTGCGTGTCTCTCAATGCTGTCATATCCCTCTCAGTTGGACGCAGTGGTGAAGACGAGTCTCAGGAAGACGTGTTGATGGATGAGACGCCCTCGAGCCTGTGCCAGACCTCCACCCTGCAGGCTAACCGGGAAGGTGAGGACACTGACCATCCTCTCTGTACACGCCACTGTGAAAATCAGAGGGAGGGCCATGCTGCCTTTCTGGTCCCTGTTTGAGGAATCGATTCCCAGGTCCTCTGTCCGTTTCTCTGTTTCTTTTGTTTGCTTGCTCGCTGTCTGTCTGCCCCTCTCTGCCTGCCTCTCTTAGTGCCCCCCTCTCTTTCTCTCAACCTCTTTCTGTGGCTCTGCCTCTGTTTCTTACTGCCCCTCATTGCCTGCCTCTCGCACTACTTCTTTCTCTGGCTCTGCCACTACCTCTCTCTCTCTCTGGCTCTTCTTCTTTCTGCCTGCTTCTCTCTCTCTCTGCCTCTCACTACTTCTGGCTCTGCCTCTTTCTGTCTGCCTCTCTCTCTCTTTCTCTGTCACACTTTTCCTTATCTACTGCAATCGTTCATGTAATAGTTTTGTAAATGGGTGGGTTGGAACGGTCCCGTACGAAGGAAAGCAAGGCAGGATCTGAGTAAATAAATGAAGTCTGAAAATATGTCCCACCTATTGTCGCCCCCGCTCCCTGCGCAGACTCTATGAATATCCTGGACCCCGAGGACGAGGAGCACACCCAGGAGGAAGACAGCAGCGGCAGCAACGAGGACGAAGACAGCCAGGATGAGGAGGAGGAGGAGGACGAAGAGGAAGAGGAGGATGACCAGGTCTCACAATGCAACATTTATATCTAATAATACCGTTACTATGAGTATTCCAGTTACTTGGAATGATGAAGGAAAATGTAACACTGGCATGAGAATATGTGTGTGTTTGTCAGGATGACGAGGAGGGAGAGGAAGGAGATGAGGAGGAGGATGATGATGATGGCTCTGAGATGGAGCTGGATGAAGATTACCCTGACATCAACGCCGCTCCGCACATCCGCTTTGAGAGATTCGACAGGGAGGATGATCTCATCATAGAGTTCGACAACATGTTCTCTACAGCCAGTGAGTCTGTATACACAACCCCAGATTGAGACGAGAGACAGGGCTTAGCCCAGCCCAGTCTGAGACGAGAGACTGGGCTTATCAGCCCAGCCCAGTCTGAGACGAGAGACGGGGCTTATCAGCTCAGCTCAGCCCAGCGAGAGACTGGGCTTATCAGCCCAGCCCAGCCTGAGACGAGAGACAGGGCTTAGCCCAGCCTGAGACGAGAGACAGGGCTTATCAGCTCAGCTCAGCCCAGCCTGAGACGAGAGACAGGGCTTATCAGCTCAGCTCAGCCCAGCCTGAGACGAGAGACAGGGCTTATCAGCTCAGCTCAGCCCAGCCTGAGACGAGAGACAGGGCTTATCAGCTCAGCTCAGCCCAGCCTGAGACGAGAGACAGGGCTTATCAGCTCAGCTCAGCCCAGCCTGAGACGAGAGACAGGGCTTATCAGCTCAGCTCAGCCCAGCCTGAGACGAGAGACAGGGCTTATCAGCTCAGCCCAGCCCAGCCCAGCCTGAGACGAGAGACAGGGCATATCAGCTCAGCCCAGTCCAGTAGTCTAATACAGACATCAGTCTCCTAGACTCCCATACTCTGCACAAGAGACTATAGTCTTGTAATCCCTTACTCGTTTCTCATTAGTATTTGATCGTCGTGCCTCTATCTCTTTCTCTCTCTCTCTGCAGCAGATATCCCCCCCTCCCCTGGTAACATCCCTAGCACTCACCCCCTGATGGTGCGCCACGCTGACCACGGTGCCCTGACGCTGGGGGCGGGCAGTTCCACCACACGGCTGGCCCAGGGCATCGGCCGGAGCCAGAGGACCCTCCGGCAGCTCACCGCCAACACGGGCCACACCATCCACGTGCACTACCCGGGGAACAGACAGCCCAACCCTCCGCTCATACTGCAGAGGTGAGGAGGAGAGGCTGCCTCTGCTGCAGTCTGTGTGTCTGTACCCCTCTCTCTAGATTGTTGGCTGCCTCTGCAGTCTGTTTCTGCTGCTGATATCCTGCAGCTGTCCAGCCCTCTTCCCCTGCAGTCTGTGTGTGTCTCTCTCACACTCTCTCTCTCTCTCTCTCTAGGTTGCTGGGCCCCTCTGCTGCTGCCGATATCTTGCAGCTCTCCAGCTCTCTTCCCCTGCAGTCCCGCGGTCGCGCTCGCCTGCTGGTCGGGAACGACGATGTTCACATCATCGCCCGATCGGACGACGAGCTGCTGGACGACTTCTTCCACGAGCAGAGCGCCCCGGGGGCGCAGGCCGGTACGGCGCGAGTTCAAATACTAAAAAGGGGGGGGGGGGGGGCGGAGTTTCCTTGATCACACAATGTTAAATAAAAGATCTAAATTATGTTCATCCACTTTTTTTAAAATTGCCTTGATCCTAAAATTCTAGGTGATGCAGAACTTTGGACAGAGCTGTATATTACAAGCTCTTTGATAATGGCTCGCTATAAACTCAGATACAACTTCTAATGTTTATTTCTCTCTCTCCCCATCTCTCTCTTCTGCCCTCTTTCCCTCCCCTCTCTCTCCCCCCTCTTTCTTTCTTCCCCTCCTCTCTCTCTTTCTCCCCCTCTCTCCTAGGCACCCTGTCCAGTATCCCCACGGCTCTGACCCGCTGGACTGACGAGTGTAAGGTTCTGGATGCAGAGAGTATGCACGACTGTGTAGCAGGTAAACATTCTGGGGTTTCTTTACATCTAGAGTCCGCACTGTAACAAGAACAGACATCAGTACTTTCCAGAACAATCTGGAGAAATTACAAGAGAGATAGCATGCTGATAAAACACATATTGAAATGAGATTGGAATCTTATTTTAAGAAGCCATACAAAAGATAGATCATTGGTAAATAAATAAATTGGATTAGATTCTTTTTAAATCTGCAAAATTAAACGTCAAGACGAGGGCGTCCCTAACCTGCTCCTGCTGGGTTTCATTCCAACAGAGTTCTACCTAACTTAGACCCTTAATTTAACTTAATTAAACTTTGCTAATTAGATCTTTTTTAATTGTTCTCGGCTCTCAAGTAGCTAGATAACGTTTTCTAAGTAGCTTGAAATCTGCAACTTTTTATAGAAGCTGAGAACCAATCAAAAAGTTACAATACAGAGAAGTTGGGTTAAGTAATTGATAGCTCAGATGAAAGTCTATCATCTTTCTTTTTATAAAACCCTGTTGCTCCCCTTCCTCAGTGGTGAAGGTCCCGGTCGTGCAGTATCTGGAGAGACTGAGAGACGAAGAGCTGGAGGAGCGCAGGGAGAAGAGGAGGAAGCAGTTGGCTGAGGAGGAGGAGGCGAAGCAGAATGAGAAGAGCGGAGTGGAGGAGAAGGTGGAGAGCATGCAGGTGAGGAGGGGAGGAGAGCATGCAGGGGAGGAGGGGGAGGGGAAGAAAGCATGCAGGGGAGGAGAGCATGCAGATGAGGGGAGGAGGAGAGCATGCAGATGAGGGGAGGAGGAGGAGCATGCAGGTGAGAAGGGGAGGAGGAGAGCATGCAGATGAGAAGAGGTAAGGAGGAGAGTATGCAGGTGTGGAGGAGCATGCAGATGAGATGAGAGGAGCAGCATGCAGGGGAGGAGGAGGAGAGGACATTTGAACCCATTATGTGACAGCTATTATTATTATTATTGTTATTATTATTTCTCATTTTAAACTCCTTTCGATTCTCAGCCTTGATTTTTACTGGCTTGTTCTGGGTTTGTGTTTTTCAGGCTCCTGGGAATAGGGCTGTGGGCTCTACTGGTCAGAGTCAAGCAGGTATGTCCTGCTCAAAACACGCCCAGCACACGCCCTGCACACGCTCTGTATGCAGCTGGACGGGAGATAGAATTAGCCATTTTACTATGAGACGGAAGGGAAGATGTGCACTGGTCATTAGAATGTAGTAAACTAACACAGACACCAAGAAGGAGGGATTCTTTTGTAGCGTCAAACTGAACAGGATTGTGGGGCTCTGCCTGCCTGTGTGTGTGGAGCCTGAATGCTCTAGCCCCAGGAGTGCCCTACCCAGCGTGCTGTGGGGTGAGGTAGTAGATTGTATAGTTTTTGGGGTCATACCCGATCTGGGAGATAACTATACAGTCCACTGTCTTTCTCACGGTGCAGCCAAGCAACTCGGAGAAGCAGCCGGAGCAGCGGATCAGAGAGCCTGCCAGCGGTGCGTCTCGGGAGACCTGGGTCTGCCATCACTGTCATGAAGAAAAAGCCATTGCTGGTGTAATTGAGACTCCCGCTGGACAGCGGTTTGATCGGTTCCTGGCTTCACTAGGAGTTTAATAATAAGACACACCTGAGCTTGTTGCCTGGACACACTGGGGCTGATCAGGCTGGTAGAAAAACCTGGAATGGATGACAATGCTGTGCAACAGGAGTCTTGTTACCATCTGTTCAGTATTAGGATTTAGTAAAACGATTACATTTTATTGTATGTATTTTATGCTTCTTAAAGTATACTGATCATCTGTTCCTCATGTTTCTCTCCCGCTGAATGTCCCTTGGACGAGACGTAAAACAAACGCGGTCCTATTGGAAGTGACTCTGCAACAGTTGATGATGCAGAGTTCACCCCTCTTAGTCTCTGAGTCGCTTTGGATAAAAATGTCTGCAGATTGAAGCGACAGACCAGCCTTCCCCCCTCTCCTGCCCGCGGGGGTGAGGTAGTAAGTTGTATTGTTGTCGGGGTTGGGATGCTGTACCCCGTTTTTTTGGAGATAACTATACAACCTACTGCCTTCCCTTGTGGGTCAGCACAGCTCCGGCTGCAGGACTTCAGCACTGAATACCAGGACCTGGCTATTGAAATCTGGACAAAAGAGCATGGACCAGTGGTTATAAAAAATAGTGGTCTTGATACCAGGAGGTTCAAATCCTGGCTCAGCCACTGACTCCCTGTGTGTGTGTGTGACCCTGAGCAAGTCACTTCACCTCCTTGTGCTCCGTCCTTCGGACGAGACGTGAAACAAACGAGGTCCTATTGGAAGTGACTCTGCAGCAGCAGCAGTTGTTGATGATGCAGAGTTCACCCCCCTAGTCTCTGTGAGTCGCTTTGGAGAAAAGCATCTGATAAATGACTCGGTAATAACAGTAACCCTAAGTCCTTGTTACACACCCACAGAGCAGGCTGTTGCATGTTTTTGGCATTGAGGGGTGCAATATTGTGCATCGTCTATAATTTTAGAATTGAGATATTTATTAAAATAAGCTATGAACTTCATTTAGGTCTTTTAATTAACATGTCGGCAAATAAACTACAGGAGTAATTAAAAAAAAAAAAAAATAATAGTAATGAAGTAGAGAGGGAAAACAGTACTCTGTGTAATTCAGTATGTTAACCAGGTGGCAGCAGTGAGCCAGGTTGAAACAAAATAACTGGGCTTTCCAAATAACCATTTCTGGTGTTTGTTTATACACGGATTTCCTTTTTTTTTTAATGGGGTGGGGGGGTTATCGCTTAAATTAAAAGCAGAATCCTTATTTGTCTATTAACCCAAAAACTTTCAAGGTAGAGTAACCCATTCTCTCTCTCCCTGCTGCTGTTCCTCCTTTCCTCCTCTAGAGGGCGATCAACCCCAGCTGGTCTCCTCCTCCCTGGACACCTCCCGAGGCTCAGAGGGCTACCTCACAGCCCCCCCCTCGGGAGAGGGGACCCCCACAGGGCCGGAGGCCTTGGTCACCCTGGAAACGGCGGTGGGGCAGCGACAGCCAATGGCGGGCCGGTTCTCGGAGCTGCACTGCGATCTCGCGGCTGCGATGACGTCGGAGCTGGCAGACAGACCCAGCGCAGAGGCAGAGGGCTCTCAAATGGAGACATCTCCTGCCCCGACGATCGGTGAGAAAGAGCCAGTCACTGCTGTACAAGAAATAATCAGTTAGTTAGAATGGCATTGTGATTGTAGTTATTAATGAGTCATTTATCAGATGCTTCTTTGGAATATTTAGTGTATAGTTTAGTAAAACCTGATAAAACTGATAATAAACTGGGAAAATGGTTAATCTATTCATGCTGACTTTACCCTTTTCCTATTAAAAAATAAGAACCTACAAAAATATTAAATACATTCCCCAGTGCTGCTGGGCAATGTCCCGCCTTTCTGACTTGCATCTGGTTTCGATTCGTTCTGAATAATTTAAACCCGCCCCAACTGCTGAGTGACAGCACATGCCTGCATTTCTATTGGAGACCCCGCTTGCGAGATTTAACGAGATTACAAGCAGGAATGGAGGCTTGTTAACAGGATTTAAAGATGTATTAGTTAAGATATGGGGGATTTAAAACTGGCACATTATACAAAAATGCCTCCACACACAAACCCCAGAGGAATGCGCCTGTGACCAGAGGGATTTCACTGTGGAAGACAGCAAAGGAAAGAAGGTGCAACTCAAGTGTGCAAGTACTGCCCAGTTACTGTACACACTGTGACAGAAAAAACTCAAGCATTTTTTAAAGTAACCGAAAACACTATTTATACAGTAGAGCCAAAACGAAAGCCCTGAAAAAAACAATTCACATAAAACTCAAACAGCTCAAAAATAAGCACCGAAAAATACAATTAAAACCTGAGGCCCTAATTGTAATTACAGCAGCATAATCGTAACTAATTGGCAGAGTCAATGTTGCTGTGATTGTAGCCGTAATGCTGTCTGTCTGTGCTGCAGCCTCTCTCTCTCCAGAGCGTGCTGAAGTCCTGGACGCCCTCGCGGCCGTCAGCTCCCAGCTCGAAGGGTCTCCCATGGATACTAGCAGCCCCGCCTCTGCCGGAACTGTGGAGGAGCCCGCTTCAGAGACCGTCGCCACGGCAGCACCAACCGCAGGCAGCGCTGAGCTCCAAGGGGGAGGAGCCGGGCATGAGAGCGAGGCTCACAGGGAGGGAGAGAGCAGGTGAGTAACCTCTGTCTCTGTGCGTCTCTCTCTCTCTCCTGTTTCTGTCTCTCTCAATTTCCAATTTCGTTTTGAAGGAGTTTATATTTTATAAATAGTAATAATTGCTGTGATTTGCTCAACTTGCTTTCGTTCAAAGTTTAATCGACTGACAAACAGTAGCTCCAGTTGTAAGTATTGTTGTTGCCACTGTGTTGAGAAGCTCTAGTTTAACAGAATGCTGCCGATTAGAACTCTGAGCACTGGTATGTCTGAATTGATTAAAATAGAATAGGAATTGGGAAAACAAATAACATCCATACCTCCCTTCCATTGCCTCGTTCCTAATCCCTCCCCTCCTCCCCTCCCAAGCTCGGCTCCTGCTGCCTCCTCAGGGGAGGTTCTTCCGGTGAGTGACGTGGCTGGCGGCCAATCCCAGACCATCCAGGAGGAGCCCCTCCCCTCCACCAGCAGTGAAGAGGAGGACCCGCTGGCAGGTGAGAGGAATCGGATTACAGAGGAGCAGGGCCAGGGCAGCACAGCAGTACAGTGCACTGCAGCACAGCAGTACAGTGCACTGCAGCACAGCAGTACAGTGCACTGCAGCACAGCAGTACAGTGCACTGCAGCACAGCAGTACAGTGCACTGCAGCACAGCAGTACAGCTGCAGCACAGCAGTACAGTGCACTGCAGCACAGCAGTACAGTGCACTGCAGCACAGCAGTACAGTGCACTGCAGCACAGCAGTACAGTGCACTGCAGCACAGCAGTACAGTGCACTGCAGCACAGCACAGAGAGCCGGATTCATTCAAGCAGGTCTGTGTGTTTCAGGAATCAACCTCCCTGAGGGAGTGGATCCCTCCTTCCTGGCTGCTCTCCCGGAGGATATCCGCAGAGAGGTGCTGCAGAACCAGCTGGGCATTCGGCCCCCCGCCAGCGCGCCCGCGCCCGCGCCAGCGCGCCCGCGCCCCTCCCCGCCCTCGTGGGCAACGCCGGGGTCACAGAGGTCAGCCCCGAGTTCCTGGCCGCGCTGCCTCCAGCCATTCAAGAGGAGGTCAGTACCTGAATCACACTCTGTGTCTGTTTTTGTGTCTGCTTGTAAAAGACTGGATACATTTTCCGTCTCTCCCCCCGCAGGTCCTGGCCCAGCAGAGGGCGGAGCAGCAGCGCCGGGAGCTGTCCCAGACCCCCACGGGGGACTCTCCTCTAGACCCGGTCACCTTCATCCAGACCCTGCCCTCGGAGCTGCGTCGCAGTGTGCTGGAGGATATGGAGGACAGCGTGCTGGCTGTGATGCCCCCGGACATTGCGGCCGAGGCCCAGGCTCTGCGGCGGGAGCAGGAGGTCAGGCAGCGACAGCTCATGCACGACCGGTTGTTCGGACACAGCAGCTCCTCTGCGCTGTCCGCCATCCTGCGCAGCCCCGCCTTCACCAGCCGACTCGGAGGGAACAGGGGGGTGCAGTACACCCGCCTCGCCGTGCAGAGGGGGGGAGCTTTCCAGATGGGGGGCAGCAGCAGCCACACCCGGTGAGGGGGGGGGGGCCGGGAATTTTTCTGGGGGGGGGGGGGGGGGAGGACTCCTGGGAAACTGGATCTCTCCTGTTTTTACACAAAGGTCTACAGCTACGCCCAAAAGCTTTGCATCACCACTCTGTGGCTTCCGGTAGATTATCTATCTATTTGTTTATTTATTAAATTTTTGCGATTTTTATCATTTTGTAGTTTCTTCTTGTAGTTTATCTGTGTTTAAATAAGAGATCTAAACGATGTTCATCATCAAATTCTAGGTGATGCTAAAGTTTTTGGCCGCAGCTGCACAGTGCCAGCATCGTTCTTTTGAAGACGAGGCTGCTTCTGTAATTTTGGGGAGCATTTAAACCAAACTTCACAGTTCTGAAAACAGAAATCCAACTCCAGCAAACCCAAACAGTGTCTAAATATCCCCCCCCCCTCTCTCTCTATATTATCGTTCTATCTCTCGCTCTTGTTCTCTCTCTGTCTGTATCTATCTATATCTCGCTCTATCTCGCTGTCTTTGTCTGTCTCTCTGTGTGTCACTCACACTCTCTCTCTCCCCCCAGACCCACCAGCTCCAACGTGGACTCCCTCCTGCGTCTCCGTGGCCGTCTCCTGCTGGACCACGAGGCCCTGTCCTGCCTGCTGGTGCTGCTCTTCGTGGACGAGCCCAAGCTGAACACCAGCCGCCTGCACCGGGTCCTCCGAAACCTGTGCTACCACAGCCAGACCCGGGGCTGGGTGATCAGGAGCCTCCTGTCCATCCTGCAGCGCAGCAGCGAGAGCGAGCTGTGCATCGAGAGCCCCCGGACCCTCGGAGGAGCAGCCCAGGAGGAGAGGGGCAGCAAGCGCCCGGTCTCTGCATCCCTGGCTGGCGGCGGAGTCTCCAGCAAAGGGGCTCCCTGTGGAGCCGCCGCTTCGTCGTCTTCATCCACCACTCCGGCTCCATCGTCCTCCACCTCTCCCTCTCCGCTCGAGCTGCTCCACAAGGTGGAATCTAAGAGCTCCAGCCAGCTGTCCTGGCTGTCTGTCTCCATGGACGCGGCACTCGGCTGCAGGACCAGCATCTTTCAGATCCAGAAGTCCGCCGGGCGCAAGCACACGGAGAGGCACGGCGGGGGGAGTGCTGGAGGGGGAGGAGGAGGAGGGGGCTCCACGGTTCATATACACCCCCAAGCTGCTCCAGTGGTGTGCAGACATGTGCTCGACACGCTGATACAGCTAGCCAAGGTGAGTGAGGGGCTCTGTGTGGCTGTCTGTCTGTCTGTCTCTGGGTGTAGCTGTGTCTGCGTGTTTGGCTCTGTTTGTATGTATGTGTTTGTGTTTGTCTGTCTCTGTGTGTGTGTGTGGGGCTGTGTGTAAATTGTATTCAGTTGCTGAGTTGCTTACAGCATAAGAGTGCCTTCAGTTATAATTACATTTACAGCTGAGGCACTGCATGAAGTGAAAAGGAAACTGCCATTTATTGGATTGTATTGTCACTGTTTAGGTATGTATTTATCTGTATCTAAATGCATCTCATTGCTTTTTCACCTCTCCATCACCCCCTGCAGGTATTCCCCAGCCACTTCACCCAGCAGAGACCCAAAGACCCCCTCTCCTCATCCTCGGACGGTGACAACAGGGACAGGCTGGGTGGAGGAGTGGGAATCGGAGTAGGAGGCGGAGTTAAGCCCCTGTCTTCTGGGGGTCTCACCCCTTCCTGCCCTCCGAGCCAGCCCGCTCCCTCCCTCGGCATGCCCCAGATCCTGGGCCTCTCCACGGACTTCTGGGACCTGCTTGTGAAACTGGACAACATGAACGTGAGCCGCAAGGGCAAGGCGTCTGTGAAGTCTCTGCCCATAGGGGGCGCTGGGGAGTCAGAGGGCCCCCAGTGCAGCCTGGAGGCCTCCCCGCTGGGGCAGCTCATGAACATGATCTCGCACCCGGTCATCCGCCGCAGCTCCCTGCTGACCGAGAGGCTGCTGAGGCTGCTGTCCCTCATCTCCATCGCCCTGCCAGACAACAAGGCCAGTGAGGGCCCCGCCCCTCACCTCCAGGCCCCGCCTGTCGGAGTGGTGGGCGCCATGGCGACGGCGGCCGCAGCAGCCATCGGTACCACGCTGCCAGCCAGCGTCAGCCATGCCGCCACGCCCACTGCCACCAGCAGCACAGCCGCGGGTAAGCAAGGGGAGCACAGGGGTCTCTCGCAGGGGCTGAGCGATACCACCATTTGTTACGATTTCATAAGCGCAGGGATGGAAATGAGGCTCCCGTTCCAGAGCAATTTGATCCATTCCTGGTTTTCACTGAGTTTTAATAGGACGCATCCTTTTATTTTTTTAAATATGCGTTACCAGTCCTTTGCTTTACAATGCCTTTCTATGCTTTACCGGACCTCTCTGTGCTTTACAATGCTTCCCCATGCTTTACCACACTTCCCTGTGCTTCACCACACCTCTGTGCTTTTTTTACATTTTGCTGAGCTTTGACTGTGAGGAAAGCCTCTAGAAAGGGTCATTTTAATTTCCTTAGCATTTTAAACTCCAGGATTAAAAACAAAATTAATACAAAATCATCCGTAACTCTCAAATGCTTTGATAGCGCTGAATTTAGACATACTGAAAGAAAAAAAAACATGTTTTTCGTGAAGTTCGTATGTTTGTAACAAATTAAAAAAAAAAAAAAAAATGTATTTACATGTGTGTTTAAATGCACACCAAGGCAAAC
The DNA here is from genome assembly GCF_017654505.1 of Polyodon spathula. Classification (NCBI taxonomy): domain Eukaryota; kingdom Metazoa; phylum Chordata; class Actinopteri; order Acipenseriformes; family Polyodontidae; genus Polyodon; species Polyodon spathula. The sequence continues at coordinate 21,067,655 of NC_054549.1, forward strand.
TATATCCTGACGTGTGTGTCCTCCTCTCTCTCCTCAGCCTCCAAGCCCTCCCGCTCCCCAGCGAAGGCCTGCCTGGACTCGGCCAGCCTCTCCGATAGCAAGCTGGCGTTGAGCGGCCTCACTGAGAAGCAGCTGCAGCTGTCTGTGGAGGTGAGAGGTGCACCCTGGGAGAGCAGTGCCTCGCGGTCAGGGCAGTTACAATGAGTGGGGCTCTGCAAATTCTGGGGAGAATTAAAAGGACTAACGATTTTTCAGTCCTAAACCTCCAGAGGTCCGTGTAGCCCGTCCAGCTTAGCTCGTCTAAAGAATAATTAAAAGAAACGACCCCTAATTACGAGGGCAACCGTAATTAGAAATGAATGCGTTCAATAAAAAGCTAACCTCGAGACTTGCTGTTTAGAAACAAATAGACGCACCATTAAACTCAAATCATTTCTTTGAGAGATCGCACGCCATTATCCACCTGGTGCCTCCACTCTCCCTGATTAACACATGTTAACGCTATGACCAGGTCCGACATTACAATTTTCCCTTTCCAGTCCGATGTCGGACCCTGTCCCACATCATCAAAAAGACGTCAAGCGCAGGTCTCTAGTCGTTTTTTTCTCCGGCAAAAGCCTAGAAAACCTTTCAATGGCCGAGTGAGACTGATAGGAGCCGAGAGAAGCTGAAAAAAAAGGTGGGCGGATCTGAGCACCACAGAGATAATAGACATGACAAAGAGAGAGCTGCTTCTGCATCCAGCGCCCAAAGAATATCACAGACATCTGCAGAGCTTTGAGATGTTATAGTAATAAAATAATGACTTGGATCACATTGTTGAGGAGTTTGGTGATAAAATGAGTGATCAGGAGAGGATTTATCAGTATGCACGTCTATAGAGAGGTATGTGAAAAATACAGCGAACAAGGGGTGGGGCTTGGCTGGAGATGCAATGCTGAGTGTCCAAATAGTGCACAAATAAACAGCATGTTCACTTTGCTCAGAGCTTATGAAAGGTTGACTGGTCGTGTTATTCAACCAGCTTGCAAGTTTTCTGAAGGCAGTAAGGACTTTTGACCCACAACAAGTTTGGGTAAAGTTTTATTCCAGGGTTTGATGCTTGCTGTAAATCAGAAATGGAGCGATATCCACTAGATGCGAAAGGAAATGGTAGTGGGAATTTCTTTGACCAAGTTTTGGGGAAATGCAGAACCATCATTTCCAGCCTGACTTGATAAATTGGAAAGATTTTGTTGCCAATTCTGTGGGTGCTGAAAAACGTTTTTTTCATAGGGACACATTTTCACAACGCAACTTCAAGCCATGAAAGAAGACCAGCTTAACCAACTGATGATGCCTACGTTTACAGCAAAGTATATAATGCACAAGAACAGAGAATGGATTCTTGTGTATCTAGTATATAATGCACAAGAACCGAGATTGGATTCTTGTGTATCTAGTATATAATGCACAAGAACCGAGAATGGATTCTTGTGTATCTAGTATATAATGCACAAGAACCGAGAATGGATTCTTGTGTATCTAGTATATAATGCACAAGAACCGAGATTGGATTCTTGTGTATCTAGTATATAATGCACAAGAACCGAGAATGGATTCTTGTGTATCTAGTATATAATGCACAAGAACCGAGAATGGATTCTTGTATCTTTTGACTGTCTTTCATGGAAACATAAGTAACACTTATGAGCTCCTTAGGAGCACTTTTTTTTCTTCACCCTATATCAGGGTTTCTCAAACTCTCTCCCGGGGACCCCCTGTGGTTGCTGGTTTGCATTCCAACCGAGATCTCAATCACTGAACCAGACCCTGAACAGAACTGATAATTTGCTTAATTAGACCTTTTCACTTGTTTTCATCTCTTGAACAGTTTGCATATTTCAAGTTAGCTATAACATTTGATAAGTAACTTGAACTGCAACTGCTTAAGAGCTGGAAACAAGTGAAAAGGTCTAATTAAGCAAATTATCAGTTCTGTTCAGGGTCTGGTTCAGCGATTGAGATCTTGGTTGGAATGCAAACCAGCAGCCACAGGGGGTCCCCAGGACCGAGTTTGAGAAGCCCTGCTTTATATTCAAAGCAAAACCAAAAAAAAAAAAAAAAAATCTTATCAAATGCCCAGATTCCAGGAAATCTTAACTATACTGTTCAGGGATTGGTGCCAGGAACAAGGTCACCCCTCTGTGGAGGAATTACATGTCAGTGAGATCCAGATATCGAAGAAATGTAATTCACTTGTTTTAACAAATGATTTGCTTAAGAGTGTACCGGTAAAAAAAAAAAAAAAAAAAAAAAAAAAAACTCTAAAAAATGATCTCCTGAAATAATATTGAAAAAATCCTACATATTCACAGGGATGCAAGTGGTTAAGTAAACGTTGCTATCCTGCGGCAGCGTTCTGTTTATTAATTTGCAGGTACGTCATTTGTAATAATGGGGTGATCGATTCCAGTGGATTGAAGTGATGTTGGCTCCAGCTAGTTCAAAATGATGTATTGTAACTGTTGTAAATGGTTACTGTAATGGGATGGTTTGCTCATTACCTGGCTTACTGTGGAGGCTATATCGCCATCGTGTGGCTAGAGGACTAAATCACAGGTGGAAAAAACAGTGCCCTCACAATGAGATGCCCTCGGTGCAAGACCGCTCTAGCTGGGTTTCTGGTGTTGGGGGTGTGAATGTGTGGGGGGCTCTGGCCAAAAGTTTTGCATTGCCTAGAATTTTTGGATTGAGACATTTATTTAAAATATATATAGATCTTTTCTTTTAACATGTGAATCAAAGAAACTACAAAATGGTATCGTAAAAAAGTGTCGACCATAGTCGTACAGTAACGTTTCGTGCTAGATTGTTTGGTGAAAAAGCAGCGTGGAATTCAGTATGTTAATAAGGGAACATTATTCAGCAGCTTTCATTGGACTGTATGAAGCAAAGTTAGTTCATTCTAGAGGGTGATAATGCAAAACGCTTGGCCAGAGCTGTGTGTCTGTCTCTCTCTGTCATTTGTGTTTTGTGACCTCTCCCTCCCTCTCTGTCTATGTCTGTCTCTGCGTGTGTGTTTTGTGACCTCTCCCTCCTTCTCTTGGTCTGTGTCTGTCTCTGTTTTGTGACCTCTCCCTCTCTCGCTCTGTGTCTTTCTCTGCATGTGTTTTGTGACCTCTCCCTCTCTCGCTCTGTGTCTTTCTCTGCATGTGTTTTGTGACCTCTCCCTCTCTCGCTCTGTGTCTTTCTCTGCATGTGTTTTGTGACCTCTCCCTCCCTCTCTCGCTCTGTGTCTGTGTGTGTTTTGTGACTTCTTCCCCTCTTCTGTTGCATTGCAGGTGTTGACGTCTCACTCGTGTTCAGAGGAAGGACTGGAAGACGCGGCCAACATCCTGCTGCAGCTGTCCCGGGGGGACGCAGGGACGAGGGACACCGTCCTCAAGCTGCTGCTGAGCGGAGCCAGACACCTGGGCTGCACGCTGTGCAAGCAGATCGGTGAGGCGCTGACGCAGGGCTGCGCAACACAGCTGGGGGCCAAGCATTTAGCATCGCAATGATTTTAGGATTGAGACGTAACTGTAATTGTGCGACGTGCAATTGCTGCAGCGTTATCAGAATTGGAATGAAACTCATTGTATTTGTACTGGCTTGGATCACAGGCACGCTGCTGGCTGAGCTCCGGGAGTATAATCTGGAGCAGCAGAGGAGGCTGCAGGCAGACTCCACCTCCCCAGACACGCTGAGTGAGGAGCAGACCCTGAGCACCAAACTGAAGGGCAAGGTCTCCAGCAGGTGAGGGTGTGCCTCGAGGAGGTGGGGGGTGGGGGGGAGTTGTACAGTACAGGGATAGACTCCTGTTGCACAGCAGTGTCACACATTCCAGGTTTTACTACCAGCTTGATCAGCTCCCAGTGTGTCTAGGCAACAAGCTCAGGTGTGTTTTATTATTAAACTCGTAGTGAAATCAGGACTGGATCACACTGCTGTGCAGCGAGAGTCCATCCCTGCATTGTAACTGCACTAGACTGGACTGGAATTACATTAACTGCGGTCAAACAATACTGCAGTAACACAGCAGGGATGGCAGCAAGACTCCTATTGCACAGCAGCGTCACCCAGTCCAGGTTTTGGCTCTGGGTTTGTGTGTGTTGTCACACAGTGCCCTGTCCTGGGGTGCTGTGTTTTTTAAATCCCCACCTCTCTCCTGCTTCGCCCCTGTGGGCCTGACCGCAGGTTCGACGTGGCGGAGAGCGTGGTCATCGTGGCCTCTCAGAAGCGCTCTCTGGGTGGCCGTGAGCTGCAGCTGCCCTCCATGAGCTCCCTGACCTCCAAGACCTCCACGCAGAAGTTCTTCCTGAGAGTGCTGCAGGTCATCATCCAGCTGAGAGAGGACACGCGGCGCGCCAACAAGAAGGCAAAGCAGAGCGGGAGACTGGGTCAGTGCTGTACACTGCAATACACTGCAGTACCCTTATACACTGTACACTGCACACTGCAATACCCTTGTACACTGCAATACATTGTACACTGCAATACCTTTCTATCCTGTGCACTGTGTATATATAATGTGTAATAGACAGAAGACGCACAGTCCAATATCATGTATAATGTATGCTAATACTCAGACCTGGAGCTGGATTGAGGGTGTGTTTAGAGCTCCAGTGTGTGTCTGTTCACTCCCCTCTCTCCACCCCCCTCTCTCCTCTCCCCCTCTCAGGCACCTCCAGTCTGGGCTCTGCCAGCAGTATCCAGGCTGCGGTCCGACAGTTGGAAGCCGAGGCCGACGCGATCATCCAAATGGTACGTGAGGGTCAGAGAGCCAGGAGGCTGCAGCACACTGCCGGCCCCACTGGCACCACCCCCACCCTCACCACCTCCAGCGTGCCTGCTGCTGCTGCTGCTGCTGCCAGCTCCACAGTCACTGCCTCCTCCGCTACGGTTAGCATGGACCAGCCCGCCGAATTACAAGATGCATCTCTGTCCCTCCCTCCCTACCTGCCTAATCTCTCTCTCTCTGTCTCTCTCTTTATACCAGGACTGGGGACTCGCTCTCTGTTTCTCCCCCTCTCCTCTCTGTCTCTCCCTCTTCTACCTCTACCAGGACTGTCGACTCAATCTCTCCCTCTCTCCTTACCTACCTAATCTCTCTCTCTCCTCTCCCTCTTTATACCAGGCCTGGAGACTTTCTCTCTCCTCTCCCTCTTCTACCTCTTTATACCACAACTGGGGACTCTCTCTCTCTCCCCCTCTCTCTTTCTCTACCAGGACTGGAGGGAAACTCCATCTGTCCCTTCCTCTCTCCTTCCATCTCACTTTCTCCTCCCTCCCTTCATTCCCTCCCTATAGTAATGGCTTCCCCATTTAACAGCAGCTCAGAAAGGAGGGGGGGGGGTTATTACCTGCTGCACAGGTAGTGAGCCATCTTGTGGAAGGTTGTTTTGGAGCAAGCGAGCCTCTATTAGTCGAGGTGTAAAAAACTGTTTGTCTTAATGTAAACTTCAGAGATGGGAATATAAGACTTGCCTTTGCTTAGCAGTTTGAACCATTCCTGGTTTTAGTTTAGCAAGACACACCTGACCTTGTTGCCTAGACATGTTGGGACTGATCACGCTGGTAGTAAAACCTGGACTGGGTGGAACTGCTGTGCAATAGGAGTCTTATTACCATCCCTATTGAGACTGTGAGACTGCAGGAAGCACTGGTAGATAGGCAGGCAGCCCCAGTCTGATACTGGCAATGAGATTGAGTTCATTGCTTGTCAGTGGACTGGTTTGCATGGTGCTATGTACAGTCCTGCTTCTTGCCTTGCGCTGTTCTGAGTTGAGAGGAGTTTGATTTATCAAGAAAGCCATGTCTGCATGTACTGAGGAGTATACAGCTGCAGCCAAATGTTTTGCATCCCCCTCTATATAGAATGAGCTCATATTGCTTCACAAAGTTGCGTGAAAGCTGCTGAATAATGTTCCCTTGTTAACATATTGAATCACACCCCCTCTATATAGAATGAACTCACTCAGCTTCATAGAGTCCAGTGAAAGCTGCTGAATAATGTTCCCTTGTTAACATATTGAATTCCACATTGCTTTGGAGTTTTAAAAAAAAAAAAAAGAATTTTATCAATTGTCTTAGTCCTAAAACAAAAAAATCTAGGTGATGCAAAACTTTTGGCTCTAGCCTTTGTGCTGTTTAAAAAAAATTAATGAATTAATTAATTAAACCTCAGCAATTGTTTTTCTGTAGTGGGGTGCGGAGGTTTCCTCCTGATTCGCATGTCATCTTGTTTGCCTTCTAGCAGCTTTCTCGCCTGCTCATGCTCTCTCTGTCTGTGTCTCTCTCTCTCTCTCTGATCCCGCCTGTGTGTGTGTGGGTGCCTGCGCTTCACACTGCCTTCATACTTTTCATTACTCCTCTTCGTGTTTGTTTGTGATCTGTTTTATTAAAGGTAAAAAAACAATGTTTGCACAGCTATCCTGTTTACTTGTCAGTGGTAATGATAATCTAATCAATACCAGATTAATGTCAGTCTCCCCTCCCTTTTTTAATTGTGCTGTGAATCAGTACAGTTCTTGTTATATGTCCTATTTTGAACACAGCTCTGGCTAAAAGTTTTGCATCCCCAGTATAGAATGAACTCACTCAGCTTCATAGAGTCCAGTGAAAGCAGCTGAATAATGTTCCCTTGTTAACATATTGAATCACACCCCCTCTATATAGAATGAACTCACTCAGCTTCATAGAGTCCAGTGAAAGCTGCTGAATAATGTTCCCTTGTTAACATATTGAATCACACCCCCTCTATATAGAATGAACTCACTCAGCTTCATAGAGTCCAGTGAAAGCTGCTGAATAATGTTCCCTTGTTAACATATTGAATCACACACCGCTGCTTTGGAATTTTCCTGTACACAATGGAAAACTGACACTAACATTTTGAAATCTTAGATGAAATGCTGCTGTACTGATATTAAGGCTTCCGGTAGATGATCAAGATATTGATTGATTTTTGGTTTGCGCTCCTTTAAAGGCTGGGCCAGTGATAGCTGTGCTATTGTGTATATTAGGTTAATTGATCTAGAGATAGATTAGCACTAATGTAATATTGCTAGCCCCAGTAAGAGGTAAGGAAATGGATTTTAAAAACCCAGTAAACCTAGTAATAATCATTTTTATAATTATATAGCGCCTTTCATAGTGGACCAGCCTCACAAAGCGCTTTGCAAGATACAAGACTAGGGTATGTGAACTATGCATCAGCTGCAGAGTCACTCACAACAACGTCTCACCCCAAAGACGCAGCACAAGGAGGTTCAGTGACTCGCTCAGGGTCCCACACAGCGAGTCAGGGGCTGAGCTGGGATTTGAACCTCCTGGTTACAAGCCTGTTTCTTTAACCACTGGACCACATAGCCTCCTATAAATAGAGTATAATGACAGCTACTGAATAATGTTCCTCCTGTGTGTGTGTGTGTGTGTGTATCTATATATATATATATATATATATATATATATATATATATATATATATATATATATATATAATTAGTAAGTGGAGCAGTGATTGCTTGTGCTATTAAGAGGTAAGGGGATGTTTTACAAACCCTTACTTGGGCTCAGTCCCTGTGTGTGCTAATAGAATTCTATCCCCCCTCCCCTCTGTCCAGTCTGAAGCCCCCCCAGGTCGGAGGGACGAGTCCCCGATGGACGTTGATCAGCTGTCACCGGCTGGACAAGAGACCTCAGCTGTGGGTACGTGTCTAACCCAGCTGCCTGTCTGACAGCAAGCTGTGGAAACGTAGTGAACTAACACACACAGAGATACACACCCATAGCACGCACCGACAAGGGGTTATAGTGTAGTGTCAGACTGAGCAAGGCTGTGGGGCTCTGTTTCTGTGTGTGTGCAGCTATAATGAAACTAAACTCCTTTTCAGAATGTAGTAAATTGAGACACCAAGAAGGGATTCTATTGTAGCATCAAACTGAACAAGATAAAAGGAAATATAATAATAATGATGGTGATTGTACTGTGTAATGCACAGTGAGTGAAGCTGCTGATAATTATAACAGAGTAATAATAATGGTGAATTTTTATATATATATAAAATTTAAAAAATGTAATATTGGTGAGTGAAGCTGCTCATGATAGTGATGATGGTGCAGCCCAGTGATTTGAAGCTGCTCTCTTGCCTCAGGTGCAGAGTCCAGCAGCTCCCTGGCGGTGGAGCAGGAGGAGGAGAAGCTACCTGAGCTGCCCCTGCTGAGCGAACAGCTGCTCCTGGACGAGCTGTGGAGCATGCTGGGAGAGTGCCTGAAAGAGCTGGAGGAGTCCCACGACCAGCACGCTGTACTGGGTATGAACTGGGGCTATACTACAATACAATACACCGCAGTACACTAGAGAAATATACTACAATAAACTGCACTGCAATACAGCAGTTTGATTGCGCTGTGTGTCTGGGTTTGATTGCTGTGTGTTTGATTGCTCTGTGCTCGTGTTTTCTCTCCTCTGCAGTTCTACAGCCAGCAGTGGAAGCGTTCTTCCTCGTGCACGCCACGGAGCGAGAGAGCAAGCCGCCCGTTCGAGACACCAGGGAAAGCCAGCTGTCGCACATCAAGGACGAGCCCCCTCCCCTGTCCCCTGACCCCCTCCACCCTCGGTGGGGAAGGAGCGACCGGGAGGGAAAAGAGGGGCCCTCTCCTCCAGCCTGGTACGTGTAGAGGAGGTCGGACGGGGGGGATTTGTGTCTTCAAAGGAGGCTAAACGTCACTCCTCTCTTGGCTGAGACAGAGAGAGACACGAAATAGCATGGAACGACTAAAGAAATGCCTGAAGACCCCCCGAAACTCTGGTTTTACAAAAGTTTCTCCCGCGGGGACGACACGAAATGGCTTTACCAGACCCCTGGTCTGAACGAGAGACGTTACATGCTTACCATGGTCTTTGGGGGACCCCTCTGTGCTTTACAATGCTTCGCTATGCTTTACCAGACCTCTATGTGCTTTATATTGCTGCCCTGTGCTTTACCAGACCTCTCTCTGCATTACAATACTGCCCTATGGTTTACCATGTTTTCACTTTGTTGTGCTTTGACTGTGCAACACTTTTCTAAGGGAATGCTTGTGGGATCACACTGTGAATCCCTTGTGTTTTTATGGTGTTTGTGTCTCTCTCTCTCTCTCACACAGAGACTCACCGCACTGTCCTCAACCAGATCCTTCGTCAGTCCACCACTCACCTGGCGGACGGGCCCTTCGCTGTGCTGGTGGATTACATCAGGATACTGGACTTCGATGTCAAGCGCAAGTGAGTCTGCGTCAAATCTAGTGAAGACACTGAGAGACTTCTAGTGGAAGAAACGTTTGTCGTTTAATTTGTGTAATTTAGCACCATCGCATGTCTCATAGATCTGTCTGTCTGTGTGTCTCAGGTATTTCCGTCAGGAGCTGGAGCGCCTGGACGAGGGGCTGCGGAAGGAGGACATGGCCGTCCACGTGAGGAGAGACCACGTGTTCGAGGACTCGTACCGGGAGCTGCATCGCAAGAGCCCTGAGGAGATGAAGAACAGACTGTGAGAGAAATAGACCCAGATATAGAGACACAGACAGTGATAGGAGTGTAGTGTCACTCTCTGTCTTTCTGACTCGCTCTCTGATGCTCACTTTTTTTCTCTATCTCTTTTTTTCTTTCTCGCCGACTTACTGTGCTGTGTCTATGACTCGCTGTGTGTGTCTCTCTCTGACTCGCTGTGCTTGTCCGTCTGTGTGCGTCTCTCTCTGACTCGCTGTGCTACTTCTCTTCCCCACAGGTACATCGTGTTTGAAGGGGAGGAGGGTCAGGACGCGGGGGGCTTGCTGAGAGAGTGGTACATGATCATTTCCCGGGAGATGTTCAACGCCATGTACGCCCTGTTCCGCACCTCCCCTGGGGACCGGGTCACCTACACCATCAACCCCTCCTCTCACTGCAACCCCAACCACCTCAGCTACTTCAAATTTGTGGGCCGTGTCGTGGCCAAGGCCGTGTACGACAACCGCCTGCTGGAGTGCTACTTCACACGCAGCTTCTACAAGCACATCCTGGGCAAGAGCGTCAGGTAGGGACCCCGGTGGCTAGGGGGGCGGGGGGCCGCGATGTAGACCCTCTGGGGAGCGCCGCTGGAGTCTGTTCTGATTGTGCTTCTCTGACCGCTGGTGTGCGCGTCTCCCTCCAGGTACACTGACATGGAGAGTGAGGATTATCATTTCTATCAGGGGCTTGTCTACCTGCTGGAGAACGATGTGTCCACTCTGGGATACGAGCTGACCTTCAGCACTGAGGTGAGGGGCTGGGAGAGTGCGATTGTGTGAGTCTGTGTCTGTCTGTTTGCATATGCGTTTGTGTCTGTTTGTGTGTGTGTGCGAGAGCCTGTGTTTGTGTGTGTCTGTCTGTTTGCGTCTGTTTGTGTGTGTGTGTGTGTGTGTGCACCTCCATCACTGCAAACCAGGACTGGCGCTTGATCTGCTGTTTTGCTGTGTCCCCCTGGCAGGTCCAGGAGTTTGGGGTGTGTGAGGTGAGAGACCTCAAGCCCAACGGAGGTAATATCCTCGTCACAGAGGAAAACAAGAAGGAATACGTGCACCTAGTCTGCCAGATGAAGATGACGGGTAGGTATCTCTAGAGCGTGTTCGCTTCACAGCAGCGTGTGCATCAGGAGGGTGCCCCAGCTGTACTGGCGCTGCACGGCTCAATTTGAAGGCTGGTGCTTTTGGAGTGAATCGTGAATTGATGTTCTCGCAGAGGTTTTTACCAGATTTTGAGTTTAACACGTAATGTTTTCTCGCACGATCCAGTGCGTCTCTTTTTGGGTTTTTTTTATTTCTGTTTTCTCTTTCCCCCCACCCCAGGTGCAATCCGTAAACAGCTGGCAGCGTTTCTGGAAGGGTTTTACGAGATCATTCCGAAGAGACTGATCTCCATCTTCACAGAGCAGGAGCTGGAGCTGCTCATCTCAGGACTGCCGACCATCGACATCGATGACCTCAAAGCAAACACAGAGTACCACAAGTACCAGTGCAGCTCTATACAGGTAACACACAGGGTACCAGTGCAGCTCTATACAGGTAACACACAGGGTACCAGTGCAGCTCTATACAGGTAAACACACAGGGTACCAGTGCAGCTCTATACAGGTAACACACAGGGTACCAGTGCAGCTCTATACAGGTAAACACACAGGGTACCAGTGCAGCTCTATACAGGTAACACACAGGGTACCAGTGCAGCTCTATACAGGTAAACTGTCAAGTAACAGTGCAGCTCAGTACAGGTAAACTTGTGGTGTATCGGTCTTAAACTTTTTTTTAGAATTGTCTGTAAACATTTAAATCTAGTCAAAGTTCAAATCTGCATCTGGCCAAAAGTTTTGCATCCCCATCTATATAGAATGAACTTTCTCAGCTTCGTAGAGTCCAATGAAAGCTGCTGAATAATGTTCTCTTGTTAACATATTGAATTAGTGTTTTGGAGTTTCTCTTTGATTGTGTGATGTTAAATTGTTATATATAACAATTATGTTTCAATCCTAAAATTCAGGGGCGATGCAAAACTAAAGTTTAAGAGCAAGGTCATTGATTTCCTATTCAGTGTGTTGCATGTCAGTCTCGGTGCTGGTCTGCAGGTGGGCGGTCTCCTACACAGAACTCCAGCCATTAGTTTTGAATACATTGTGTATGATGGACACTGCACCGTGGCTGGGGTTGTGTTTTGAGCTCTCTGCTGTGAATGTGGCCCCCTTGTTCACGTCTTCCTGCGCGCTGTCTCTCTCTCAGATTCAGTGGTTCTGGCGGGCCCTGCGCTCCTTCGACCAGGCGGACCGAGCCAAGTTCCTGCAGTTTGTGACGGGCACCTCCAAGGTGCCTCTGCAGGGCTTCACGGCGCTGGAGGGCATGAACGGCAGCCAGAAATTCCAGATTCACAGAGACGACCGATCCACAGACCGGCTGCCCTCTGCGCACACATGGTGAGTGAAGAGAGAGACAGAGACGGGCTGCCCTCCACGCACACGTGGTGAGTGGAGAGAGAGAGGCGCACACACCACACACACAGACAGGCTGCCCTCCTTGCACACGTGGTGAGTGAAGAGAGAGTCACACACAAACGTATCCATTCCACATTCATTTGTAAGGAGTGAAGTGCAGAAGATATCCACATGATGTTCCTGCAGGATTAAGCAAATGTGTGGAAATTGTTACCCAATTGCAGCCCAGACTGTTAACTTGTGTGCCTGTCTGTGTGTCTCAGTTTTAACCAGCTGGACCTGCCTGCTTATGAGAGCTACGAGAAGCTGAGTCACATGCTGCTGCTTGCCATCCAGGAGTGCTCTGAAGGATTCGGGCTGGCGTAACCACAGAGAGAGCGAGAGAAAACGAGAGCAAGAGAACACGAGAGCGCCATCACCCTCCACCGAGCCTTCTGACTGGACTTGAACCCGGAGCCGGAGCAAGATAGCGCGGCCGCTAGAGAGAGAGATCACGCAACCAGACTGTAACACCACAGAGAGACGTGATCATGCTTGAACGAAAGCAGCCGAGAGAAATAAAGATTATTCTATTAATGACGAGGGGTTTTCTAATGAGATTGACAAAACGAGAAAGGCAATGCGTTTTAGAAATAATTAAAAATAAATTAAATAAAATGATAGATGACAATTCTGTTTGTTTCTCTTTTATGGAATATGTGATGTTTCAATAGAAGAAATGCACATGCCTTGAAATTATTATTATTATTATTTATTAGTTGTAGAGAGAAACATTTGATGCACCTAATAATATAATAATAATAATAATAATAATAATAATAACAAATAAAAAAATGAACTGCTAAAAGTTGAGGTGAACTGAAACAAAAAGCTCCACTTGACTTTGCATCTTTTCTTTTTCGGGAGAGAAACGTAGGCTCTCTTCTCGTGGGGCCCAGTGCTCGTTTTTCGATGAGCACACAGAAAGCAAAAAGCGGACAAGGCGAGGTATGCGCGTTGCCTGCGTCGACGGACACAGGAACCCCAACCCCCCGCCTGGGGCCTCCCGGGGGGGTTCTTCCCCCCCCTGCCCCCAAGGGCTTGCTCCACGACGACTGGGCGTTTGGCTCGGCTCTGTTTTGAGGGCCAATTCTCTGAGGAAGGTGAGCAGCGCTCTGGAAACAGAACAGGTTGTTTGGGACGGGGGGTGGGGGGGGGTGGAACTGCTGGACACTGGCTGGCTGAAATAAGCGGAGCTAGATTGGGACTGACACAACAGGAGTGCCATTTCAAAACCGAATTCAAATAAAATAATACAAAGAAAAATAGAAAATGTAAAATAAGAGAGCAAGCAAGCCTCCTTCGGTCCAGCCGCGTTGAAACTTACTTTTTTCTTGTATTTATTCATTGAGGGTTTTTTTTTTCTGTTTTTGTTTTTCCTGAAAAATTATCGGCAAAAAATAAATAAATAAATAAAGTTTCTGGCTTTGTGTGCTTTTTATTTTCAATGTCACCATGAAAAAAATCCAATGATGAAATAAATACCACGACTAGACTGTGAACTTTGGAACGAAGCTGTGCGGGTTGATTTCGCTTCATGACTAATCAAGAACATGGGAATTTCAGTCACCCGGAGAACCTGAGAGCGGGAGAGTTGGATGCTTGGATGCAGGGCACGCTGTATTCAGAGCCTTCTGTCGAGCTGTGTTTACCCTCATTCGTGCTTTTGGAACGATTTAGTTTCACAGATTTCAAAAAAACAAAAAGAATTCCGCAGCGCCAGTGGGCGCCCGTGCGGGACAATTCGACTGATAGGCGGTGGTGTTGCCAAGTGACGAGAAGATGGCGGCACATAAGAAGGTGAGAGAGAGGAGTATTTTAAAAGAATTGGAATGAACCGAATTAATAAGGATAGTTCTTTCTATAGTTCTATACTGGGGCCCCATAGGAGAAGTGAAGTGACGTGGTGGGAGTTCCCGAGTCCCTGGATAGGGTCTAGCAGTCAGACAACATGAGCACACAAGCCAATAAACTACAAGTTACAATGGTGCTCCTCCCAGGGGCAAAACAGCAAGATAGTAACAGGTGATAGACAGAGGTCCCAGTTGTTCAGGTCTGGAATTCTTCCATCTAAGGAGCCAGCCTTAGATCTTCCTCCCTACGTCACCTGTGTCCTTGTACCTTTGAAAACAAGCGTATGTAACATTTCTGTTCTAAGCTTCATCGCTCCAGGAAAGGAGGAACACCTTATCGTTCCTGCCCCCTGCAAGAGACCCACACATTCCAATAGAGGCCCCATGCTGCTGAGAACAGCATAGGAAGGTTCACTGAAGGCCGTTACTTTGCCAACTGCAAAGTTCTATGGAGAAAGTCTGAGAAGGATATGAGAGAGTTTAAGAATATTAGGAATAATAAGAATTTAACCCTTCAAGTGTTAACCTGCCATTGTAATTAATACTAGTTTTAAATGCAAACAGCACCTTGTACACAGTACGATCCTTATTGCTCATGTGACAAAAATCCCAACATTGTCTTTGTTGGCGTCTTTTTGCTAAAGTTTAAACTGAAGTGCACACATTTCTTGAAAGCCAATTAAAGTACTGATGCTTTCCTTCAAAACGTAAGCATCAAAGTGGTCCAAATTCAGCTAGCAATCTGGGCTAGTGTACTAAGTAATGAAATGTTGGTATAAACATGATACAGTCTCTTAAATTCACTGAGAAATTCTCCAATTAACCCTTTGCAGTCCTGTGTGGGACCAGGTCCGACATTTTTTCCCTTTCCAGTCCGATGTCAGCCAAAAAGACGTCAAGCTCAGGTCTCTAGTCGTTCTTTCTCCGTTAAAAGCTGAGAAAACCTTTCAATGGCCGAGTGAGACCGATAGGAGCGGGTTAAAGCCGAAAAAAAGGGTGCATGTGATAGCCCCATGCATTACAGAGATAACACGGACACAGACAAAGGAGAGCTGCTTCTGCATCCAGCGCTCAAAGAATATCACAGACATCTGCAGAGCTTTTTGAGATGTTACAGTAATAAAATAATGACTCGGATCACATTATTGAGGAGTTTGGTGATAAAACGAGTGATCAGGAGAGGATTTATCAGTATGCACGTCTATAAAGAGGTATGTGAAAAATACAGCGAACAAGGGGTGGGGCTTGGCTGGAGATGCAGTACTGAGTGTCCTGTTGATATGCAGGGCCTTTTAAACCTGTTTTACTCTGAAAAACACATATATAATTTTTTAAACAGCGTGTGTGAAAATAAATTAGACCCGACGTGCCTCACAGGCGCTGAATAAATGGACTGCAAATGTCAAAGTGACAACTCTCTCACAACAGGGACACTACAAAGTCCACTATTTCACGAAAGAGAAGGTACGGCTGCCAGTGTTCATCCTCTTCGACACCTGAAAAGCAAAACTCTCCAACTTCAGTCTTCACATGAGCTGCAAAAAAAACACCACACACCTTACAGCAGCCCCTGCAAAATAACCTCTTCCTGCCTGAGCTCACAATACACCTGCAAGCAACACAAAAAGACAGCACGTCTTCGCACAGCAAAAGGTGCACACTGTCCAATCCACACATGCACAAGTCCAGCTTCACTGCAGCAAAACTGTCCATGGCAAACGGGCAGGTCCTCCTCCAGGTTCGGTTGGCAAACAAGTCTGTCGGTCCGACGATTATGAAGCAGCCAGCCCCAAGCAGAAGACGACAGCGACCAAGGCATCATCGCTTCAATTTCTCCACCTTGCTACCTTTACAAAACACAAGACTTCCCTTCAACATATTCTGCTTCAAAATAAAAAAAAATGTGATTTTAATGAACTTTGACAAAATGTCTTGTCAATCTGAAACTTTACAAATGCATACTGCAGGATATGTGTCATGTCATGAACTCAAACTATTTTAATGCAATAGTTACTGTTGTGGCGTCTCATTTCTACATTACATAGAACTATTACCCTGCACACAAATCAATTCCCTGCCTTTTACAATGTACCTGTGTTTTTCACCTCT
Source organism: Polyodon spathula (assembly GCF_017654505.1). Lineage (NCBI taxonomy): Eukaryota > Metazoa > Chordata > Actinopteri > Acipenseriformes > Polyodontidae > Polyodon > Polyodon spathula. Next base: position 21,083,658 of record NC_054549.1, read on the forward strand.
GCTACAATAAAACAAAATCACTTCTACAAGGGAAAATTTGACTTATTCTTAAAGTCTTGGAGACAACTGCGCAGAAGCAGTTGTTCAGATTCCTCTTCAAACCTGCAAGACTCCACAGCCAATCTCACTGTTTCATTGCATCAACTGATAAACCCCAGCATGCTACCAGCGAC
>NC_054549.1:21088830-21171330 GCF_017654505.1 Polyodon spathula
ACCGATCCACAAAAAGGGAAACAAAACTGAACCAGGTAACTACAGACCAGTAAGCCTGACTTCTATTATATGCAAACTTATGGAAACTATAATAAGATCCAAAATGGAAAATTACCTATATGGTAACAGGGTACTGGGAGACAGTCAGCATGGTTTTAGGAAAGGGAGATCGTGCCTAACTAACTTGCTTGATTTTTTTGAGGATGCAACATCCATAATGGATAATTGCAAAGCATATGACATGGTTTATTTAGATTTCCAGAAAGCTTTTGACAAAGTCCCGCACAAAAGATTAATTCTCAAACTGAACGCAGTTGGGATTCAAGGAAACACGTGTACATGGATTAGGGAGTGGTTAACATGTAGAAAACAGAAAGTACTGATTAGAGGAAAAACCTCAGAATGGAGTGTGGTAACCAGCGGTGTACCACAGGGATCAGTATTAGGTCCTCTGCTATTCCTAATCTACATTAATGATTTATATTCTGGTATAGTAAGCAAACTTGTTAAATTTGTAGACGACACAAAAGTAGGAGTAGTGGCAAACACTGTTGCAGCAGCAAAGGTCATTCAAAATGATCTAGACAAGATTCAGAACTGGGCAGACACATGGCAAATGACATTTAATAGAGAAAAGTGTAAGGTACTGCACGCAGGAAATAAAAATGTACATTATAAATATCATATGGGAGATATTGAAATTGGAGAAGGAATCTATGAGAAAGACCTAGGAGTTTTTGTTGACTCAGAATTGTCTTCATCTACACAATGTGGGGAAGCTATAAAAAAGGCTAACAAGATGCTCGGATACATTGTGAAAAGTGTTGAATTTAAATCAAGGGAAGTAATGTTAAAACTGTACAATGCACTAGTAAGACCTCATCTTGAATATTGTGTTCAGTTCTGGTCACCTCGCTATAAAAAAGATATTGCTGCTCTAGAAAGAGTGCAAAGAAGAGCGACCAGAATTATTCCGGGCTTAAAAGGATCAATAAGCTACTAACAACCAAACGAGCAAGATGGGCCGAATGGCCTCCTCTCGTTTGTAAACTTTCTTATGTTCTTATGTTCTTATGTTCTTAAATCATTTCAATCCGTGCTTTCTGAGCCGCGCACTGACTCGACGTGCCCACTGTCTAATGAATCTACAGCGTGCTGCATGAATGTATATAATGATGTCATACACTAGTTATGAAAATTATGAATAATGTTTGTACTACAAGCCTAATGATAATACATTAATAACCGTAAAACAGCTCAGCATGGAGAGATAAATTGTAGATTGACTAAAGGGAGAGCAAATATGGACATTTGTGAAGGGGGTCCTCGGTTGTGCTTTGTGCTTGGTTGCATGGGGCGGATGAGAGAATGTGCTGCGCCCCAGTGTATTGACGGTCTCCCCCTCTCTCCCAGCTCCTGTGCATCGTGATCCTGATCTGCTACGCTGCCTCTCGCAACGGGGGCTACTGGACGGTGGCGGTGTGCGAGCTGGTCTTTGCCGCGGTGTTTCTCGTGGTCTTCGTGCTGCGGCTCGACCAGCAGTTTGGAGTGATGAGCTGGGGCTGGAGCGTGAGTACAGAGAGAGAGAGAGAGAGAGAGAGAGAGAGAGAGAGAGAGAGAGAGAGAGAGAGAGAGAGAGAGAGAGAGAGAGAATACACATCCACTGCAAGTGTGATAGTGGGTCTGTGAGTGTGTGTCAGTGTAAAAGGCGTGTGTGCCAGTGTGTGTCACTGTGTGTATTCCAGTGTGTGTCACTGTGTGTATTCCAATGTGTGTCACTGCATGTTTTCCAGTGTATCTTGCTGTGTGTATTCCAGTGTGTGTCACTGCATGTTTTCCAGTGTATCTCGCTTGCGTGTATTCCAGTGTATCTCACTGTGTGTATTCCAGTGTATGTCACTGCGTGTATTCCAGTGTGTGTCACTGTGTGTATTCCAGTGTGTGTCACTGCGTGTATTCCAGTGTATGTCACTGCGTGTATTCCAGTGTGTGTCACTGCGTGTATTCCAGTGTGTCACTGCGTGTTTTCCAGTGTGCGTCTCGCTGCATGTATTCCAGTGTATCTCACTGCGTGTATTCCAGTGTATGTCACTGTGTGTATTCCAGTGTGTGTCACTGCATGTTTTCCAGTGTATCTCGCTGCATGTATTCCAGTGTATCTCACTGCGTGTGTTACTGCGTGTATTCCAGTGTATCTCGCTGCATGTATTCCAGTGTGTGCCACTGTGTGTATTCCAGTGTGCGTCTCACTGCGTGTATTCCAGTGTGTCTCACTGCGTGTATTACAGTGTGTGTCACTGCGTGTATTCCAGTGTGTCTCACTGCGTGTATTCCAGTGTGTGTCACTGTGTGTATTCCAGTGTATCTCACTGCGTGTATTCCAGTGTCTCACTGCGTGTATTACAGTGTGTGTCACTGCGTGTATTCCAGTGTATCTCACTGCGTGTATTCCAGTGTCTCACTGCGTGTATTACAGTGTGTCTCACTGCGTGTATTCTAGTGGTTGATGAGTGCCTGTCGGATTGGGATTCTCCCGGGAAAGGGAGCCAGCTAGCCGTGCGCTGTTTCTGAATTCTGTGACTGGCAGGAGCGTCAGATGCGTTTGTCAAGAACGATGATCTGGTTTCGACTTTAGAAGTTATGTATTAGTTAGCTGAACAAGATGGTTGTTTTCGAATTTGTATCATTTAATTTCATGTTGTTTATTGTGGAGCTGTTTTACGGTTATTACTGTATTATCATTAGGTTTGTAGTATTAATATTATTCATAATTTTCATTGTTATTGTCGGTATTAGGCACAGCCAGGTACGAGGTTCAGTCCAAACAGAGCGCCGAGCTCAGTGAGGTGCAGCAGGGACAGCGACTCCACACGGGTCCATTTCATCCACCATCACCTCAGAAACACACACAAGCAAGGGATTATTATTCCCCGTGTTTAAAAGCAGAGGAGCGGCGCGTTAAATCATTTCAATGTTATTGAGTTATTGTTATACAGTAATACATAAATAATGATATTTATCGTGTGTGTTTGTGTGTGTGAGTGTGTTACCGTTTGGATGGCGGATTGCGGTATCAGTATCTACATTTAAACCCCATTTGATAGTTTTTGCACAGCAGCTTGGTCGCGGTTGTGGGTGCCTCTCATCTCTCTGAGAGTCGGGGAGTCGCTTGAGGCAGCGCTGCGCGTCACCGGCTCTCAACGCTGGGTTTAGGGAGGATTTTGAGAGCCGCTGCTTCTCGGCTTTGACTTTAGGAACGCAGTCATTGGGGTAAACATTGGCAAATCAGCAAGCAAAGACAATACAAAGAAAGACGCCGTATTGTAAAATAACGTACAAATAACAGAAATTGGTTATTTCACCTTTTTGGGGTTTAGTAACCCTTGCCCGCGTCAATTTAACCGTTTGTGTCGTTCGTGCCGTGTGGAGCGCCTACATTTGGTTAGTATTCTGTTAACCGTCAGTTCCTTGTTTCATAATGTCACCGGGTCTCAACGTTCAAGCATCGGAAGGAAATTGAGAGCCGTCAAACCGGATTGACACTTAGGAACGCCAGTCCAACAATGGTGTAACCTGGCAAATCAGAAGCAAACCAACACAATAAAGATCGTATATATATCTGGTATATAAACGCATGACATATACGATATTAATATATATATATATATATATATATTATATTATATATATATATAAAACCGAAGATGCACCATAAACGCATCTATATATAATAATTATCTATATATACAAAGCTATCTACAAAGTATCTAATATATCAACTAATAAAGAGAATTTCACCCTTATATATATAAATGTTTCGTTTTTTTTTCAATCAAAAAGGTAACACGCTACTGAAGATCACCTAACGATGTCTAACTATGGACAGGGAAAGGGAGGGAGGGAAGAGGAGACGGAAGGAGGGGAGGGCTTGATTTACATTTTGCCTAAAATCTACCAGCCCAATACAATTGACGAGAACACAGCCCAGCACGAATATATACATTGAGTGCCGCACTTGGGCACGGTGCTGACACAAAGAGGTGTCGTCACCGGGACACGTTTCAGGAATCCACACCCACGCGTGGCCGATTCTATATATATATAAAAAAAATAAATAAAAAAAAAAAAAAAAAAAATTCTCCAAAAAAGGTTCTAATGTTCCACGTAGGACACACAGAGACAGCATTGTTGAAAAAATAGCGAGCAAGCAATTCATGAGGAGAGAGTAATTAATACAGAGAGACAGACAGGCAGACAGATAGACAGACAGACAGACAAATAGATACGTATCTAACAGGTAGAGTCTCTGCATTACATGACACTCTGGATAACCAAAACGTCACAAAGGCTCTCATTGATGATGCACAGCCCAGCCCACTGCTGATTAGGTTAGAGCCTCAGTTTCACATCAGTTATTTATTTATTTTTCAGATTAAAATCCAGGCGCTTTTAACCAGCAATGTTCACGGCACCAGTCATAGGAAAAAAATCTATAGACATGTAAGAGCAACAGTATTGGCATAGATAAATAAATAAATAAATAATACACCAACCGGAAAAATAAAAAAAGAGACACACTGTTACTGCAATGTATTATCAGCATAATAAAAAAAAAATCATCGTTTTAATTAGATTGCTACCCTACAATTGATAAGACAGACGTTTTGAGAACACACACTTTGCAATCAGACCCAGAAAATCATTTTAAAAAACTGCTTTCTTTCTTTCTTTCTTTCTTTCTGTCGTTCAGTGAGCTTTAGTAAATCTATTTTATCTTTTGCATTGTTTTTCTCTGGGCTCAGTGTTAATTGACAGGCGTATAACGTTTCTTTAGATTTTCAGTTTCGTTTTCAATAGGATTCCCTCGCTGTTGAAATATATGGTCAAAGCTGATATATATATTACTATGTACATATCTAAAAACTCGAAATCAGGACAAAATTATTATAAAACAAGAATAATCACAATACAAAAAATTATGAAATTAAACAAAAAAAACACCAAAGAACAATCTCTCTCCAGTTCTTTCATGGCAATTTATAATCGACTTCTCATTAATGACCGATAATTGAATTATTTTAATTGTTTCTATAACAGAGCTACATGGAGCACTCTCTGTCTCTCTATATGTCCTTATTTGGCTTGTCCAATAGGAAAGACACTTTCTTCAGCGCACGCTAGTCGCTCAGCCCGTCTGTTTATTGACTCTGGATTCAACGCTGTTCATTTATTTATCTGTTCCCATATTTAAAATTAAATAAGATGCAAACTTTCTCCAGGCTTTACATTGGCGCTAATTTGATTTGGACTATCTGAATTTGGCACGTGTCGATTGGACCGCCACGCCGGCACACAGAACTACACAGAAAAGACGGAGATAGAGAAAGAGAGACAGAGGGACAGGGGGACAGAGGGTGTTCGGCAGGGCATGGCTTAAGTTTTGATTTCCCTTCAAAGCAACGCCATTGGTCTGCAGGGTTTGAGGAATGGGGTCAAAGGTTGAACAGGGGGTGTTCGGTGCTGTGGATAGTCTACCCGAGGCTAAACTGACTTCCTGCGTTTACAAGGCAGCGTGTGTTAAAGGAGAGGAGAGTTTAGCCACAATCTTGCAATATGCAGCTGTGTTTTTTTTTGTTTCTTCCTCTCGCTTCTGTTAAAGGATACAGCATGTGTTTACATGGCTCTAGAAGTCCAAGCAAACCGATCAAGATGCAAACTGACGTTGTCGTCAACTTTAACTGATGAGCAAACTCGTGTGCAAATCAATCAGAATGTGCTTAAAAGAGATTTCAGTACACCGTGTCTCACACACACAGAGGTAGAGGCAGCTGTACATAATGTGTGACTCTGAGGCTCTGGCGGCTGTCTGTCACACAGAGAGACGAGAGAATGAAACACACTCTCAACACGATCAGACTCTTACAAACATAACTGAGGCACAGGGAGAGGGGAGAGGGGAGAGGGAGGAGGGAGTGTCTGTGACACAGAGAGACGAGAGAATGAAACACACTCTCAACACGATCAGACTCTTACAAACATAACTGAGGCACAGGGAGAGGGGAGAGGGGAGGAGGGAGTGTCTGTGACACAGAGAGACGAGAGAATGAAACACACTCTCAACACGATCAGACTCTTACAAACATAACTGAGGCACAGGGAGAGGGGAGAGGGAGGAGGGAGTGTCTGTGACACAGAGAGACGAGAGAATGAAACACACTCTCAACACGATCAGACTCTTACAAACATAACTGAGGCACAGGGAGAGGGGAGAGGGGAGATGGAGGAGGGAGTGTCTGTGACACAGAGAGATGAGAGAATGAAACACACTCTCAACACGATCAGACTCTTACAAACATAACTGAGGCACAGGGAGAGGGGAGAGGGAGGAGGGAGTGTCTGTGACACAGAGAGACGAGAGAATGAAACACACTCTCAACACGATCAGACTCTTACAAACATAACTGAGGCACAGGGAGAGGGGAGAGGGAGGAGGGAGTGTCTGTGACACAGAGAGACGAGAGAATGAAACACACTCTCAACACGATCAGACTCTTACAAACATAAGAGACACAGACCACAGATTAGCTGATATAAAACTGAGGCACAGGGAGAGGGGAGAGGGAGGGTCGGTCACACAGAGAGACGAGAGAATGAAACACACTTTCAACACGTGAAACATGTCGTTTTGATTGTGGTTTCTGTAATTCAGTAATTACGACAACAGGAGGCGCCCTGAATGCGTAAACCTGAAAAGCAGCCATATAAACACAGTGCAACCAAACCTGGCTGTGCTTTCCAGTCCGTTCACTCCTAACAGCACAAATAATAAACATGGTAACTTTTTGTATCCTTTATCAGAAGTTGTGCCCCCCCCCCCTGCTCCCCGACGCTAGGGGTTGGAACTCCAGGGGCCCTGCGGTGGGCGGGGGGTTCACTGGGGAGGCGGGCCCCGAGCTCCCCTGGCCCGCAGCTGTGCTGGGCTCTTTCTTCCCGCTGTACTGGCCGATGAAGGAGCCGTCCTCGTTGAACTGCACGTCCACGCTGCCCCCATAGCCAGCCAGGCTGTCGTCGCTGCCCAGGGGCTTCAGATCCGCGATGATCGAGGTCTGGCTGCCGGAGTCGGGCTTCTCCTCGTTCTCACTGTGGAGAGAGAGAGAGAGAGAGAGAGAGAGAGAGAGAGAGAGAGAGAGAGAGAAAGAGAGAGAGAGAGAGGAGAGGGAGAGGAGAGGGAGGGAGAGAGGAGAGAGGGAGAGAGAGGGGAGGAGAGAGAGAGGGGAGAGGGAGGGGGAGGAGGGGGAGGAGAGAGGAGAGGAGAGAGATGGGAGGGGGGGAGAGAGGAGGGGTGAGCGAGAGGGAGCGGAGGGAGAGAAAGGACGAGAGGGAGGGAGGGGAGAGGGGAGGAGAAGGAGGGGAGAGGGGGGAGGTCGAGGATAGGGGAGGTCCGGGGGAAGGTGGGAGGAGACGAGGGGCGAGGGGAGAGAGGTTGAGAGAGAGGAGAAGAGAGAGGGGGGAGAGGTGGAAGAAAGAGGACCCACAGAGAGAGAGAGGTGAGGGAGGAGAGAGAGAGGGGGGGGGAGAGAGAGAGGGAGAGAGGGAAAGAGAGGAGAGAGAAGAGAGGGTGAAGAGGGGATGTAACAACCAGACAGAGTCTTCGTGTCTGTCCAAAATCTTAAGACTATCTACCTAACTAGCCTATCTGGTCCGCTCTAAGCTAGCTGCTAACTTCATATTTTATATATATATATATACATATATATACAGTACTGTGCAAAAGTTTTAGGCAGGTGTGAGAAAATGCTGTAAAGTAAGAATGCTTTCAAAAATAGACATGTTAATAGTTTATATTTATCAATTAACAAAATGCAAAGCGAGTGAACAGAAGAAAAATCTACATAAAATCAATATTTGGTGTGACCACCCTTTGCCTTCAAAAGAGCATCAGTTCTTCTAGGTACACTTGCACACAGTTTTTGAAGGAACTCGGCAGGTAGGTTGGCCCAAAACATCTTGGAGAACTAACCACAGTTCTTCTGTGGATTTAGGCAGCCTCAGTTGCTTCTCTCTCTTCATGTAATCCCAGACAGACTCGATGATGTTGAGATCAGGGCTCTGTGGGAGCCATACCATCACTTCCAGGACTCCTTTTTCTTCTTTACGCTGAAGATAGTTCTTAATGACTTTCGCTGTATGTTTGGGGTCGTTGTCATGCTGCAGAATAAAATTTGGGGCCAATCAGATGCCTCCCTGATGGTATTGCATGATGGATAAGTATCTGCCTGTACTTCTCAGCATTGAGGAGACCATTAATTCTGACTAAATCCCCAACTCCATTTGCAGAAATGCAGCCCCAAACTTGCAAGGAACCTCCATCATGCTTCACTGTTGCCTGGAGACACTCATTCATGTACTGCTCTCCAGCCCTTCAGCAAACAAACTGCCTTCTGCTACAGCCAAATATTTCAAATTTTGACTCATCAGTCCAGAGCACTGCCACTGCTGCCATTTTTCTGCACCCCAGTTCCTGTGTTTTCGTGCATAGTTGAGTCGCTTGGCCTTGTTTCCACGTCGGAGGTATGGCTTTTTGGCCGCAAGTCTTCCATGAAGGCCACTTCTGACCAGACTTCTCCGGACAGTAGATGGGTGTACCATGGGTCCCAATGTTTTCTGCCAATTCTGAGCTGATGGCATTGCTGGACATCTTCCGATTGCGAAGGGAAGTAAGCATGATGAGTCTTTCATCTGCTGCAGTAAGTTTCCTTGGCCGACCACTGCGTCTACGGTCCTCAGCGTTGCCAGTTTCTTTGTGCTTCTTCAAAAGAGCTTGGACAGCACATCTGGAAACCCCTGTCTGCCTTGAAATTTCTGCCTGGGAGAGACCTTGCTGATGCAATATAACTACCTTCTGTCTTGTTGCTGTGCTCAGTCTTGCCATGGTGTATGACTTTTGACAGTAAACTGTCTTCAGCAACCTCACCTTGTTAGCTGAGTTTGGCTGTTCCTCACCCAGTTTTATTCCTCATACACAGCTGTTTCTGTTTCAGTTAATGACTGTGTTTCAACCTACATATTGAATTGACGATCATTAGCACCTGTTTGGTATAATTGTTTAATCATACACCTGACTATATGCCTACAAAATCCCTGACTGTGTGCAAGTGTACCTAGAAGAATTGATGCTGTTTTGAAGGCAAAGGGTGGTCACACCAAATATGGATTTGATGTAGATTTTTCTTCTGTTCACTCACTTTGCATTTAGTTAATTGATAAATATAAACTATTAACATGTCTATTTTTGAAAGCATTCTTACTTTACAGCATTTTTTCACAACTGCCTAAAACGTTTTTTTTTTTGCACAGCACTGTATATATTGTATATATATATAATATATATATATATAGTACTGTAATCTATATATATATATGTATTATAGATATATAGATACTGTATATATATGTTAATATATTGATCTATATGTATATATATATATATATATATATATATATATATATATATATATATATATATATATATATATATATATATACACACACACACAGACACACACACACACACACACACACACACACATGCTCTCACCTTTCCAGAGATCTGTGCTCCAGTGGACAGCATTGTGAATGAGAGTGAAACGCACAGGTTAGTGTTATTGACAGAGCAGTACCTTCAGCACAGAGAAACAGCCGAGCGGGGCAGTCAGACAGAGCCTCCGCAGAGCTGGGGGGGCAGCGGGGGCTAAACCTGCCTCCCCCTCCCTGAAATGTCACATGTTTCAATTTTAGTCAGTTTTTCGTGAAGCATCTGGAAAACCACAAAGCAGTGGTGTAATTCAGTATGTTAACAAGGGAACATTATTCAGCTGCTTTCATTGGACTCTATGAAGCTGAGTGAGTTCATTCTATATAGAGGGGGTGCAATTCAATATGTTAACAAGGGAACATTATTCAGCAGCTTTCACTGGATTCTATGAAGCTGAGTGAGTTCATTCTATATAGAGGGTGTGTGATTCAATATGTTAACAAGGGAACATTATTCAGCTGCTTTCATTGGACTCTATGAAGCTGAGTGAGTTCATTCTATATAGAGGGTGTGTGATTCAATATGTTAACAAGGGAACATTATTCAGCAGCTTTCACTGGACTCTATGAAGCTGAGTGAGTTCATTCTATATAGAGGGGGTGTGATTCAATATGTTAACAAGGGAACATTATTCAGCAGCTTTCACTGGACTCTATGAAGATGAGTGAGTTCATTCTATATAGAGGGGGTGTAATTCAATATGTTAACAAGGGAACATTATTCAGCAGCTTTCATTGGACTCTATGAAGCTGAGTGAGTTCATTCTATATAGAGGGTGTGTGATTCAATATGTTAACAAGGGAAATTAGCAGGGTTTGTAACACACCCACAGTTTATTGAAGACACCACTGTATTCTCAAAACGTCAAGTACAACATACCCATTATTCAGCAGCTTTCACTGGACTCTATGAAGCTGAGTGAGTTCATTCTATATGGAGGGGGTGTAATTCAATATGGTAACAAGGGAACATTCAATATGTTAACTGAGTGAGATTCTATAAAGAGGGGGTGTGATTCAGCAGCAGGGTGTAACACAGTCACAGTTTATTGAAGCACCTGTATTCTCCAAACGTCTCGTCCTTCATTGGCCGGGCTTCTGAATCCACCTGTCCTTCCTCCTTGTCCTTCACTGTGGACAGACAGACAGGCAAGCAGCGCGTTAGTGACTCGGTGTATGTGTGTGTGTTGTCTCAGCGTGTGAGTGTGTCTCAGTGTATCTCAGTGTGTGTCTCAGTTTATCTCATTGTGTATCTCGGTGTGTATTTGTATCTCAGTGGGTGTCTCAGTTTATCTCAGTTTGTATCTCTCTATGTCTCTGTGTACTCTGTGTCTCTTTCAGTGTATCTCTCTCGCTCTGTATCTCACCCTCTCTCAGTGTATCTCGCTCTCTCTCTCTGTGTATCTCGCTCTCTCGCTCTGTTTATCTCGCTCTCTCTCAGTGACGAGTTTCACAGCGGAAGTAACCGGATCTCGCTGAGGTCTCTCTAGGAAAGGTAATCTCACTCTTCTGTCTAGCTCCGTTCGTCTCGTGCCTCTCTCTAGAGTAACAAATAGAGTTCCACTCAAACTACAGCTCCACGCTAGAGTCACACACAGAGATCAAATTAGAGTAACACATCTCCGCATAAAATAGAGTCATGTATCGGCACTCATCTCGACGCATTAGGGAGAGCACACATCCGACTCAGTGAAACTCTTCTCTCTGTGATCTCGCTCGAAGTCTGCATCTCGTCCTGAGTTACTCTCTCTGTATCTCGCTCTCTCTGTGTATCTCTCTCTGTGTACCGCTCTCTCTCTCTCTGTGTATCTCGCTCTCTCTCAGTGTATCTCTCTCTCTCTCAGTGTATCTCGCTCTCTCGCTCTCTCTCTCAGTGTATCTCGCTCTCTCTCAGTGTATCTCTCTCTCTCTGTGTATCTCGCTCTCTCTGTGTATCTCGCTCTCTGTGTATCTCGCTCTCTCTCTGTATCTCGCTCTCTCTCAGTGTATCTCTCTCTCTCTCTCTCTCTCTCTCTCTCTCAGTGTATCTCGCTCTCTCTCAGTGTATCTCTCTCTCTGTCTCTCTCTCAGTGTATCTCGCTCTCTCTGTGTATCTCTCTCAGTGTATCTCTGTCTCTCTCTGTGTATCTCTCACTCTCTCTCAGCGAGATCACATCTCTCGCTGAGTTTTAGAGTCTCCTAGTGAGAGAGTCTTCATGAGCTTCAGTGTATCGTGCGTCTATACGCTCTGCCGATCTGAACTCTCTCGCTCTTGTATCTCGCTCTGTTGCGTATCTCTATCTCGAGGAGAGACTCAGAGAGAGAGCTCTCATAGAGCGAGAGTCACACGAGAGAGAGGAGCACATCAGAGAGCGAGAGTCTCACGTGAGATCGGAGACAATCTCGAGAGTAGCACAGTGTAGAGTCACATCTAGTGAGTATCTCACATAGAGCGAGAGCAGCTCTCTCTAGAGTGGAGAATAGAGAGCTCTCGAGTAGAGCGAAGACATGTATAGAGCTGTATCTCTCTCTCTCTCTCTCTCTCTCTGTCTCTCTCTCTCTGTGTATCTCGCTCTCTCTGTGTCTCTCTCTCTCTGTGTGTCTCTCTCTCTGTGTCTCTCTCTGTGTATCTCTCTCTCTGTGTATCTCGCTCTCTCTGTGTATCTCTCTCAGTGTATCTCTCTCTCAGTGTATCTCGCTCTCTCTCAGTGTATCTCTTCTCAGTGTATCTCTCTCTCTCTGTGTATCTCTCTCTGTATCTCGCTCTCTGTCAGTGTATCACGCTCTCAGTGTATCTCGCTCTCTCGCTCTGTATCTCGCTCTCTCTGTGTATCTCTCGCTCTCTCAGTGTATCTCTCTCTCTCAGTGTATCTCTCTCTCTGTCTGTCTCTCTCGCTCCTCTGTGTGTATCTCAGTGTATCTCGTCTATCAGTTGTATCTCTGCTCTCTGATCGTCTCAGTGTATCTCAGACTCTCTCTGTCTCTAGAGCTGGTAGTCTCTCTCGCTCTTCTGTGTCTATATCTCATGTAGTGAACAATCTTGGCCTATCTCGCAGTGTATCTTGCTGTCTCTCAGTGTATCTCGCTCTCTCTCAGCGTATCTTGCTCTCTCTGTGTCTCTCTCTCAGTGTATCTCACTCTCTCTCAGTGTATCTCGCTCTCTCTGTGTCTCTTTCAGTGTATCTCTCTCTCGCTCTGTGTATCTCACTGTAACAAAGTGCCCGCCCCTGTGTATATTATCTGTTATGTGTTGCGTGTGGTGTGTTTAAATGTTGGTGTATAGACATTGGTACACGGGATATAAACGGGTCTGTGTAACACGAGTGTTTAAAATGTATATGTGTATTTAGGCACGAGGATTGCACAGCACTTCACGTGCAAGTAAAATGTAGTAATATGTGAGCACGGGGAATTGCACTTTATTAATTCACGTGCTGGGATTCAAGTGAATAATTAATTGGTAATTGAATCCCAGCACAATAGTATATATAGATGCACGTTGTCACATACTGGGGGTTGGGTGTTCGGTGAGAGTGGAGAACGGGATTGGAGACGGAGGAAATTAGTAGTAATAGTAATAATAATAATAAGAGGAGAAAGTATCCGCTCACCGTGTTTGTCAGTGTCTGTCCGTGCACCGTTTTGTTAAGTTTAGTCTGTTTTTGTTTGTCTATTTATTTTGGCGTAGAGTGCCGTGTCCTGTGTTTTCGTGTTTGTTTAAACCTTTTATTTTGTATTAAACCGGCGCCAACAGGCGTCTTCATCACTTCATTTCATCCATCCTGTGTTTTGTGTATTTCATTACTTTTCCTGGCTCTGACGCCGCCCACTTCGGCCGTCTCTGTGACACTCACTCTCTCTGTGTATCTCGCTCTCTCATTGTATCTCGCTCTCTCTCAGTGTATCTCGCTCTCTCTGTGTCTCTCTCTGTGTATCTCGCTCTCTCTGTGTCTCTCTCTCTGTGTATCTCGCTCTCTCTGTGTATCTCGCTCTCTCTGTGTCTCTCTCTCAGTGTATCTCGCTCTCTCTCAGTGTATCTCGCTCTCTCAGTGTATCTCTCTCTCTCTGTATCTCGCTCTCTCTCAGTGTATCTCGCTCTCTCTCAGTGTATCTCTCTCTCTGTGTCTCTCTCTCAGTGTATCTCTCTCTCAGTGTATCTCGCTCTCTCTCAGTGTATCTCGCTCTCTCTGTGTCTCTCTCTCAGTGTATCTCGCTCTCTCAGTGTATCTCGCTCTCTCTCAGTGTATCTCGCTCTCTCTGTGTCTCTCTCTCAGTGTATCTCGCTCTCTCTCAGTGTATCTCGCTCTCTCTCAGTGTATCTCGCTCTCTCTCAGTGTATCTCACTCTCTCTGTGTATCTCGCTCTCTCTCAGTGTATCTCGCTGTCTCTCAGTGTATCTCGCTCTCTCTCTCAGTGTATCTCGCTCTCTCTCAGTGTATCTCTCTCTCTCTGTGTCTCTCTCTCAGTGTATCTCTCTCTCTCAGTGTATCTCGCTCTCTCTGTCTCTCTGTGTATCTCGCTGTCTCTGTGTATCTCGCTCTCAGTGTCTGTCTCTCTCTCAGTGTATCTTGCTCTGTGTCTCACCAGAGTATTTGCCCCCTCTGCTCCTCTTGATGAAGCAGCCAATGAGAAGAATGAGCAGCAAAAGAACCACAGCGCTGATCAGCCCGATGAACCAGCCCTGCGTCGCAAACCCACCGTGGAGCTCAGAGAGGACTGCAGAGAGAGGAGAGAGGGGGTGAGAGAGGAGAGGAGAGGGGGTGAGAGGAGAGGAGAGAGGGGGTGAGAGGTGAGAGAGAGAGGGGGTGAGAGGAGAGAGAGAGGAGGTGAGAGTGAGAGGAGAGGGAGTGAGGAGAGGGGGGTGAGAGAGTAGAGGAGAGAGGGGGTGAGAGGAGAGGAGAGAGGGGGTGAGAGGAGAGGTGAGAGAGGAGGTGAGAGGAGGTGAGAGAGGAGGTGAGAGGAGAGAGGTGAGAGAGGAGGAGGGGGGGTGAGAGAGGAGAGGAGAGAGGAGAGAAAGAGAGAGGAGAGAGAGAGGGGAGAGGAGAGAGGAGAGGAGAGAGAAAGGAGAGGGGGAGTGAGGGGGGAGAGGAGAGAGAGAGAGAGGAGAGGAGAGAGGAGAGGAGAGAGGGGGTGAGAGAGGAGAGGAGAGAGGGGGTGAGAGAGGAGAGGAGAGGGGGGAGAGAGAGAGGACTCGAGGAGGGTGGAGAGGTGAGGAGAGGTGAGAGGAGGTGAGAGAGAGAGGTGAGGGAGGAGGAGAGGGGGTGAGAGAGGAGAGGAGAGAAGGGGTGAGGAAAGGAGAGAGGAGAGAAGAGGGGGTGAGAGAGGGGATGAGAGGAGAGGAGAGAGAAAGGAGAGGGGGAGGAGGGGGGGGAGAGGAGAGAGAGAGGAGAGGAGAGAGAGAGAGAGGAGAGAGAGGAGAGAGGAGAGGAGAGGGGGGAGAGGGGGAGTGAGGGGGGAGAGTGCTGTTCTCACCTGGGCCAGCAGTCTGGATGCTGTGCTCCCAGAAGCTCACTTCAGCCGTTCTGTTCTTGACGGTAAATCGGACCCGGTAACTTGTCCCGGGCTCCAGGTTCTGGATCTGATAGAAGGACTGGGTTGAGCTCACCTTCTCCAGAACCTGCCAGGGACTGTTAGACCCTATAGGGGCAAGAGGGAGAGGGATGAACTGAGTCAGGAGGGACAGAAAGAAAGAAAGAAAAAAGACAAGCAGGGAGGCAGACAGACAGACAGAGTCAGGGAGACAGGGCACAATATGGACACACACGGGACAGACAGTTCTAAAGGCAGGCTGTTATAAAGACAGACAGACAGAGAGACAGACAGTTCTAAAGGCAGGCTGTTATAAAGACAGACAGACAGAGAGACAGACAGTTCTAAAGGCAGGCTGTTATAAAGGCAGACAGAGAGACAGAGTCAGAGAGACAGAGACAGACAGTTCTAAAGGCAGGCTTCACTCACTGTGTTTGTTGAGGTATTGAATTTGAAACTCCACGCCCCTGTAGCCCTCCTGCGGGACCCAGCTGATATTAGAGTATGTCTTTCCAGAGACCATGCTGATGTTTTCCAACTTGGGCAGGGCTACAACACACACACACACAGACAGACACAGACACAGACACACAGACACAGACACACAGACACAGACACACACACAGTCAGAGACACACACACACACACACAGACACACACAGTCAGAGACACAGACACAGTCAGAGACACAGACACAGAATGTCACTTTAAATAATGCAATAATTTATTCTTGCTTTTGATTAGCTTTGCATATAGGCGTTTGCCAAAATCTCATATTGTGTTACAAAAAAAAAAAAAAAGAAAAAAGAAAATGAAAAGGTGCATTTTCAATAAATTGAAACATTTTTAGATTTTATATTAATGTGTTAAAATATACAAACTTTACATCGATAAGCTTACACATAAAAATGAAAACGGGTTAGATGGGGGTCGAGGCACATTTTGCAAAGGAGTGTCGCCCGGTCTGAAACTCGAGAGCCACCTGCTAATGCTGGGCATCCTCGCCAGCGCCACCACACATTTACCAACAAAACCGTCATCGAAAGGCTTTGGAAACGTCAAGAGCACGATGAAGACTTCGACCACCGTTCGCCCGTCAAGAACAAAAACACTTCGGGAAAAAGGGCGTGTGGAAGTTTATCACTGGAACCATTTTTTTTTTCTCCCAAACGAGTGTTGTTTTCTGCGCGAAGTCAATATGGAGTCGTGACAGAAGTGGTCAAAGAAACGCATTGCAACTCCACTGCTGAGAAACGACTGAACCAAACTTCTTGAGAGAGGCAAAATGCGATGAATATATACCGAGGAAGAGCGGTAACACAAGTCCTGCTGTGACAAGTACACACAGGAAGAAGGCTATAGCAATTGCTTTGTTGTACAGTGTGTGTGTGTGTGTACTGACACACTGATAACAATATTATCTCTTAAGCTTAATTTATAATAATAATAATAGAATGTTCGGAGATTCACAGACATTTTATTTTAGAAAAATTCCCTCAATTCATGACGAAAAGTAAAGTGCTATTTCTTGCTGATATGAAAGATTCATACCGGGCAGAGCAATCCTGTCCACAATCATCTATTTGTTTTTGAATCAGTTTATTTTTTGGTAACGTTTCAGACTGTTCCCAGTTTTGTAGAAGTGTTTCAAGCTGTAAGAGACCTTCCGTTTTCATTGGACTGCATTACATTAAGTAGGATTTTTTTTTTTTTTTTTTTCCTGTAACTAACAGCTGTGCGGTGTTTTGCAATACAGGTGCCCTGTGGATTATTAGTGGTAGTGTTCGTGTTAATAGCAGTCGCATTGCCGCAGTGGTGCGACACTTTGCTTAGTGCTTGCTGGCTTGCTGTACACCACCGTTCTGCTTTATCATAATATCACAGCTGTTTTCAGATTTTAATGCTTGCTATTCTTCTGTTTAAGCTCAGGATTTATCATTCGATGCTGCCGGATCAGGCCGGACGGGCTTTTCAGTGGTACTGGTCGAGCAGAGGTACCGTTAATAGAGGGGGCGTTACCCGCATCCCTCCAACTTTGAACGGTCCTTACAAAGTGAATATTTTTTGCTGTTGCGCACAAGTGCACAAGGATTGACTTTGCAACAGATACTTATCCTAATATCAGCTTAAAAAATGTCGAGCGGGTGGCGAACAGAAGACAAGAGGTTTCTGTCACGTGGCAAAAATAAGGAGGCGCGTTTTCAATTTCTTTTTGAACAAGGGCAGTGAGTGACAGTTAACATCACCCAGGGCACTCAGTGTCATTCTATTCAGGTCACAGATGGTATCGTCCCGGTTACAGACCTGTCATAAGTAAAGACTGACCACTGACGTCTTTGGCTGCATGCAGCCCACACGTCTGCAGCAGATGACCGTAGCTCTGCAATTGTTCCAGACACTAATGTAGCCATCATAGGAATTGGCCTCGCATACAAGATCAAAGCAACTGTATTCATGCACACTGGAAAGACTGAGAAAGAGAAGACACGCTAACCCTAACCCCTAACTTCTCTTGCAAACTCACTAGAGCCTGCTAAGATAGACGCGCTTATTGGCTTGCATTGTACTACAGGTTGTGACAGTGCAAGTGCTTTCAAAGGCAAAGGGGGGGAAAAAAAAGGCCTACAAAATAATGGAAGAGGTCCCATCAGTTTGCCAAGCAATGCAAGCTTTTGGAGAGAGCTTACCTTTACACCTGGAAATGTGCAAACTATCAGGCAGCCGTTTACCCCCCTCCTGGCTATGGTTGGACGGTGGAAGGCGGGGAACTGATCTTACACTGGGTGGAAGGAAAGCCAGCTTGCGAGGGTGTTTTAGAAATAATATTTACACAGTTAAAGGTTGGTCAAGTTGATGCGCGACTCATTTTATAAGCGGTCACTCAAACCGGTGCACTCAGTGAACCAAATCTGGTTTTAAAAAATCACTTTGTGACCTGGTTCTTATTTTGCGCCTTTTAAAATTCATGTGCAACTTTTGTAAAACCAAACTAGATTTAAAAAAAAAAAAAAAAAAAAAAAAAAAAACAGTAAAACAGTAACAAAATTACATGCGCCTGATTTATTTAAAAAGTGCAATTTCTAGCCCTTTTTGAGATTTTGGCCACCCCCTGATGTCACGTTCACACGCTGCCTGTGGCCTTGTCACAGCTCTCACAGTCCAGGGTGTAATGTGTAATGTTGCTGTTTAAGTATTGCTATAAATGAGTCTGTGTAGCACAGGCGATTTAAAAGTTATATTTAGGCAGAAGGATTGCAATTCACATGCATGTAAAGTATTTATGAGCACGGGCTGTACAAATTAGTTCACGTGCAGGGAGTCAAGTGAATAATGAATTAGTAATTGAATCCCGGCAGACCTGTATACATATAGAGGCACGTTTCACTCGCTCGCGGTTGTGTGTTCGGGGGGTGGAGAAGGAGGTAAAAACTATTTAAAAGTTTAAAAGTGGGGGTTTTTTTGTGCGTTGTTCAAAGCTTTTATTTTTCCCCTGCTCATCCCTCCTGTTATTTTCAGATTTTAGGTACAACTGTTTTGTTTTGGGTCATATTGACCCGATGCAATTTCAAACTAATTTAAAACAGCCTTAAATTGATGAACTGTTTTTATTTGCAAAGGTCTTTTCTGCTCTTTTAGTCCAGGAGCTGTGATAAAACTTCTCTGACTGCCAGCCTGGGAGCGCCTCATTTTGGAGTGTCTTTACCAGTGAGACGCTGTTGCAATACTGACAGAGAAGACTAGGCTCTGCCCTGTAGATATATACTGTTAGTTTTTTTGTTTATAAATATCTCCAGACAGGTGCTGCCATTTCCAGAGATAATAATACAAATATAATAATAATAATAAAATAACAAACTGAAGAATTGATTGTTTTATTCCTGTACACAAATCTGCATAGATAAAGGCCACGGGTCACATGACACATGACCTGTTCTAAAAACATTTTCTGTGTAGAAGTTCATGACCCCAACTTAGGAAAAGTCATCAAATATTCTACAGAAAATGAAAAGGAAAATAGCATTTAAGCTGATTGGAAACGAGAGACCCGAAACCCAAGAGGAGGGTTAATAAACAGCGTAGCAGCGTTTTCATTAATCTTTTCGCTCGCAGTGCTGTGTGTTCATTTCTGGTCTGACGTCACCTCTAAAGCCAGCTGGTCACGCTGCCCAGTAACACTGGCTCTCTTGGCTGCAGTTCTCACCTCCCTCCAGCAGGGCAGAGCCCTCAACAAAGATGTGCGGCCCTGCCCCGGCGCTCGTGCGCGCTTTCAGGTAGAACCGGTACAGGCTGCGCGGGTCCACTTCCAGCACGGTCCAGTTCAACTCGTGCGGCTTGAACTCCACGTCGGTCAGGTGACTGTTCCCTGATTCGTTAACTGGAGAGAGAGGGAGGGGGAGGAAGAGAGAGAGAGACAGGCAGACAGAGAGAGACAGACAGAGAGAGAGAGAGGGAGGAAGAGAGGGAAACAGATGGTTAGAGAGAGACACTTCAATTCAGATGCTCTATTTGAACTCTTAGACAAAGGGAGGAAGGGAGCGGAGTTGAGGGGAGAGGAGGGAGAGGTGAGGGGAGAGGAGAAAAGGAGAGGAGGAGGAAGGGTAGAGGAGAAGGGAGGAGGGGAGGGAGAGGAGAGGTGAGGGGAGAGAAGAGGAGGCGAGAGGAGAGGAGAGCAGGTGAGGAGAGAGGACAGGAGGGGAGGGGAGGGGAAGAGAGGAGAGCAGGTGAGGGGAGAGAGAGAGAGAGAGGAGGAGGGAGAGGAGAGGAGAGAGGAGAGAAGAGGAGAGGGAGGAGGAGAAGAGAGAGAGGAGAGGAGAGGAGAGAGGAGAAAGAGAGAGACAGCTCCCTTCCTCCAGGGAGAGCAGGTACAGAGGGGAGAGAGGAGAGGAGAGAGAGAGAGAGAGAGAGAGAGGACTCGTCCTCAACTTCCCTGAGGACAGGAGGAGGGGAGGGGGAGGAGATGATCTGGTGAGTGGCAGAGAGGTAGAGAAGAGGAGGTGAAGGGAGGGGAGGAGAGGAGAGGAGAGGAGAGCAGGTGAGGGGAGAGAAGAGATGAAGGGAGGGAGCACAGATGAGGGGAGAGAAGAGGAGGGGAGGGGAGGAGAGGAGAGCAGGTGAGGGGAGAGAAGAGGAGGTGAAGGGAGGAGAAGGAGAGGAGAGGAGATACTCACTCTGCTGGTAGTGAAGGTCATATCCAATCAGGTTCCCGTTGGGCTGCAGGGGGGGCTGCCACTGCAGAATCAACAGTGACTCTGAGGGGCTGTCCAGGGTGAGAGAGGCAGGGGGGCCGGGGACTGGAGAGGGGAGAGGAGGGGACAACAGGGCTGAATATTTACAGCACAGACATTTATACACACACACACACACACACACAACATTCGTACACGCACAGCATTCGTACGCACACACACAGCATTCGTATACAGTGCAGTCAGTATTTCACATCCATGAGCGTTCTAATTTTGAATCTCCTCTCCCGATCCCTCCCCTCCATCTCTCATTGAAAACCCTCCCACTCTCCCCTCACCCCCTCTCTTACCCCCCTCGGGTGTGTCGAATCTCAGCGGCTCGCTGGCCGGTCCCTCTCCTCTCCCGTTGAAGACGCTCACTTCCAGGTAGTAGATGCTGAAGGGCTGCAGGCCGGAGAGCAGGGCGTGGCTCTGCCCCCCCGCCACGCTGAGGGAGAAGCGGTCGGAGGCGTGGCGCTTCGGTCTCTCCTGCAGAGTGCGGGACCGCCAGCAATGAACCTGAGAGAGAGAGTGTGAGTAAGTGTGAATGAGTGTGTGTGTATGTGTGAATGTGAGTGACTGTGTGTGTGTGTGTGACTGAGTGTGACTGAGTATGAGTGTGTGTAAGTATGAGTGTGAGTGTACCCTCACCTTGTATCCTTTCAGGTGGCCCCTCACACTCTCTCTGGGGACGGGGCTCCAGGTCACATTGACAAGGGTGCGAGTGAGAAACTCCACCGCTACATTCAGAGGACTGGAGAGAGGTACTGGGAGAGAGGGAGGAGAGGAGATGGGAGGAGATGGGAGGAGAGGAGAGAGAGGAGGAGAGAGGAGAAAGTGGAAAAGAAACAGTGCCATCACTGCCAGACAAAGACTTGTATCTGAGACACACACTGATATCCACAGATACACTAAGACACACAGATACACACTGAGACACACTGATATACACTGAGACACACTGAGATATACACAGAGATACACAGAGATCCTCCCCCCTCTCTCATCCCCCCCCCCCCTCCTCCCCCCTAGGGAGGGGGAGCCAGAGGTCCATCTTTTGACTCTGGTGTAGACACTCACAGTCCTCTCCTGAGTACCCTGTGACGGTGTCTGGCTCGGGTCCTGGGCCCCTCTCGTTGACGGCCCTCACTCTGATGTGATAGGGGGTGAAGGGGGGGCTCCCCGTCACCACGAACACGGGGGACTCAGTGTACGCCTCGTGCCACTCCGACTCGCCAGCCTGCCGCCACAAAACCTGGTACTTGAACCCAGGTCCACACCACTGCAGCTGCCTGATGGGCTGAGGGAGGGAGAGAGAAACGCATTATGAGAATAAGGATTTCATTTTTAAATCACTTTCCATGCAAACATCCCAATCACAAAGTACAAATACAACACATGGTAGCCGGGCGGGAGGGGGACTGGGGTGGATCATGGGGGCGGGGTTTGGGGAGGGGGGGTGTGTGGGCGGGAGGGGGTATTTGGGGGGCCGTACAAATGTTGGGGGGGGGGGCGCAGGGGTCAATTTAACGCTTTCACCGAATAAACCCCCCCCCCCCCCCCCCCCCCCAAAAATAAAATAATATAGACTTAGTCATGCAGCACAGAGATATTAACAAAAATCAAATGACAGCAAGGATGAAAATGCCTGTCTGCACCCCGCTCTACGTCACACATACCTCCCAGTGGATGATCATGTTATCAGTCTGGTTCCCCTCTCCTCTCACTCCAGTTGGGTTACTGTCTGGAGCTGAAACGCATAAAAAAAAGACTGTCTGTGTCAGATGTGTGCAGACTTTTTACCTGCGTCAGGAGTGTGTTTTTGTGAGAATGAGACTTACCTGTGGCAGGTGTGTGTGTGCAGTGTGTTGACCTGTGTCAGGTGAGAGTTTACCTGCGTGTGCGTGTAGATTGTTGTTTGCCTGTTGTTTGATTGTTCTTTACCTGCGGCAGGTGTTTCGAGAGAGTCCGACGGCTGGCTGGCTCTGCTGTTTCCCAGTTCGTTGACAGCGATGACCTGGAACCGGTACTTCAGGAAGGGGAAGAGGTCGAGCAACGCGGAAGTCTGGCTCTCGTTCACTCTCGTCAGCTCACTCCACACACCCTGATTGAGCATCGTCGAGTACTCGATCACATACTCTGCAAAGCAAACACACAGAGACATTGAGAGACACAGAGACAGAAAAACACAGACATAGAGACACACAGAGACAGAAAAACACAGACATAGAGACACATAGAGTCATTGAGACACAAACAGAGGCAGAGAGAAACAGACATTGAGACACACAGACACCGAGACAATGAGACACAGACACAGAGGCAGAGAAACACAGAGACACACAGACATAGAGACAGAGAAACACAGTCATTGAGACACAAACAGGCAGAGAGAAATTGAGACACACAGACAGCGAGACATTGAGACAGAGACACAGAGACAGCGACAGAGAGACATTGAGACATAGACACACAGGCAGAGAGACACAGAGACATTGAGACACACAGAGGCAGAGAGACATTGAGACAGACACAGAGACATAGAGACACACAGACAGAGACATTGAGACAGAGGCAGAGAGACAGACAGAGACACAGAGGCAGAGAGACATTGAGACATATAGACACACAGACATAGAGACAGACAGAGAGACACAGAGACATTGAGACAGACGCACAGACAGCGAGACAGAGACAAAGACAGAGCAATTTTAGAATCTATTACAGCATCTGTTGTAGACCAGTTTGGTAGATCTGACTCAGTATAGTACAGTTCTTACCCAGCGTGGGGTCATTCTTACCCAGCATGGTTATCAATACTACATGACCAGAAATACCAAATCTACTTTTTCATTAAAATTGAGTTTGAAATGGGTTATATTGTTTTAATCTTTTTAACATTGATTTCCAGTCTCGTTCTCTGCGGGGCAGTTCTTAGTCAGCAGGGGCAGTATGGGGCTGTTCTTACCCAGTATGGGGCTGTTGTGGTCGTTGGCGGGGGTCCAGGACAGAACAACGCTGCGATCCTGGGGGTCCGAGAGCACGAGGTCGATTGGGGGGTCCGGAACATCTGAACAGAGAGAGGAGAGAGAGAGAGAGAGAGGGGAGGGGGGGGGGGGGGGGAGAGAGAGAGAGAGAGAGAGAGAGAATAAAACCAGCCTGTCAGTCACATCCACCCCCAGCCTCCCCTTCTCACCAGGGCTGTGCGTTCACAAGCAGAGCTCGCAGCATGAAGGGCATTTAAGAGCAAATACAGAACAGCACAGGGGAAGAAATGGCAATGAATCATTTAAAGGAAAATTAATAAGTGGCATTATCCTTGAAAACAATGCGGCCTCTTTTATAAAGAGAGCCAGGCCGGCACGGTTTCACAGCGCAATGGAAACACAGTATTACTCACCCAGGACCAGGAGTCTGCCACTGGCCTCATCGGAGTCGATGGGGGAGGCTGCGATGCAGGTGTACACACCCTGATCCTGCTCCTCCACCTCATCGATAACCAGCTTGTGACCGTCAAACACGTACCTGGAAAAGGTACACAAATACATTCAGTGACAAGCGTTTCCACTGGAAGTCTCTCAGCGTCTTCAACAGAAACACTACAAGAAACTTTATAAATTCATAAAATAAAGTCTGATTGAAGACGCTGAGAAAGACTTCCAGTGGAAACGCTTGCCGTTGAATTTCTGAAGTTTCTATTGAAGACGCTGAGAAGGTTTCTCTCCGTGTTTGTGAGTGCAGGTGTGTGCCTCACTTGCTGCTGTCGGCTGTCTCTGCGATCTTGTTTCCGTCTCTCCTCCACATGGGGTCTGGCTGCTTGGACTGGAAGTGGCGGCTGTCGTACCGCGCTTTACAGCTGAACTCGGCCGTGCGTCCTCGGGGCACCCTCTGATCACGAGGCGGGACCAGGATCACCGTCTTATCTGAGAGGGGGGAGACAGCGGATTATTCCTACAGAACATGGAGCTGTATGGAGGAAAATTGAGGTGTATAAGGGTGTATAGATGTGTATAGGGGTGTATAAGTGTGTATTGAGGTGTATATTGAGGTGTATAGATGTGTATTGAGGTGTATAGATGTGTATAGGTGTATATTGAGGTGTATAGATGTGTATTGAGGTGTATAGATGTGTATAGGTGTGTATTGAGGTGTGTGTATAGATGTGTATAGGTGTGTATTGAGGTTATAGATGTGTATAGGTGTGTATTGAGGTGTATATAGGTGTATTGAGGTTATAGATGTGTATAGGTGTATATTGAGGTGTATAGATGTGTATTGAGGTTATAGATGTGTATAGGTGTGCTGAGGTGTGTGGAGGTGTATTGAGGAGTGTGTGGAGGTGTATTGAGGTGTGTGGAGGAGTGTGGAGGTGTGAAGGTGTATTGAGGAGTGTGGAGGTGTGTGGAGGTGTATTGAGGTGTATTGAGGTGTGTGGAGGTGTGTGGAGGTGTATTGAGGAGTGTGGAGGAGTGTGGAGGTGTATTGAGGTGTATTGAGGTGTGTGGAGGTGTATTGAGGTGTATGGAGGTGTACTGAGGTGTATTGAGGTGTGTGATGGAGTGTGGAGGTGTATTGAGGTGTGTGGAGGAGTGTGTGGAGGTGTATTGAGGAGTGTGGAGGTGTGTGGAGGTGTATTGAGGTGTATGGAGGAGTGTGGAGGTTTCCTCAAACCTCCTCACATCCTCAATAACTCAGGTGAATTGAGGTGTTGGAGTGATTGTGGGTGTACACCTGACATAATCCCTACACATCCTGCACTTCCACATACTGCCGGTAGGTTTGTGGTGAGTATAACTAGGTGTGCCACAGGTTGTACATGTATCTTGTGTACCCTCTGTGTGGTGGTAACACCTCCACATGACTTTGCACATAACTCCTAACGTACCTCCACACACCTCCACATACCGTGGCAAATATGGAGGTGTGTACACCGCTCTTACACACCTCCATACGTAACTGGGTTTATGGAGGTGTGTGGAGGTGTGTGGAGGTGTATGGAGGTGTGTGGAGGTGTGTGGAGGTGTATTGAGGAGTATGGAGGTGTGTGGAGGTGTATTGAGGTGTAATGAGGTGTATTAAGGTGTGTGGAGGTGTGTGGAGATGTATTGAGGAGTATTGAGGAGTGTGGAGGTGTATTGAGGTGTGTGGAGGTGTATGGAGGTGTATTGAGGTGTGTGGAGGTGTATTGAGGTGTGTGGAGGTGTGTGGAGGTGTATTGAGGTGTGTGGAGGTGTGTGGAGGTGTATTGAGGTGTATGGAGGTGTATGGAGGTGTATTGAGGTGTATGGAGGTGTATGGAGGTGTATTGAGGTGTATGGAGGTGTGTGGAGGTGTATTGAGGTGTGTGGAGGTGTGTGGAGGTGTATTGAGGTGTATGGAGGTGTGTGGAGGTGTGTGGAGGTGTATTGAGGTGTATTGAGGTGTGTTGATGTGTATGGAGGCGTATGGAGGAGTTTGGAGTTGATTTGAGGTGTGTGGAGGTGTATTGAGATGTGTGGAGGTGTATTGAGGTGTATTGAGGTGTGTGGAGGAGTGTGGAGGTGTATTGAGGTGTGTGGAGGTGTGTGGAGGTGTGTGGAGGTGTGTGGAGGTGTGTGGAGGTGTATTGAGGTGTGTGGAGGTGTATTGAGGTGTGTGGAGGTGTATTGAGGTGTATTGAGGTGTGTGGAGGTGTGTTGAGGTGTATTGAGGTGTGTGGAGGTGTGTGGAGGTGTATTGAGGTGTGTGGAGGTGTATTGAGGTGTGTGGAGGTGTATTGAGGTGTGTGGAGGTGTATTGAGGTGTGTGGAGGTGTATTGAGGTGTATTGAGGTGTGTGGAGGTGTATTGAGGTGTGTGGAGGTGTATTGAGGTGTGTGGAGGTGTATTGAGGTGTATGGAGGTGTATGGAGGTGTGTGGAGGTGTGTGGAGGTGTATTGAGGTGTATTGAGGTGTGTTGAGGTGTATTGAGGTGTATGGAGGTGTATGGAGGTGTATTGAGGTGTATTGAGGTGTGTGGAGGTGTATTGAGGTGTGTGGAGGTGTATTGAGGTGTATTGAGGTGTGTTGATGTGTATGGAGGCGTATGGAGGTGTGTGGAGGTGTATTGAGGTGTGTGGAGGTGTATGGAGGTGTGTGGAGGTGTATTGAGGTGTATGGAGGTGTATGGAGGTGTATTGAGGTGTATTGAGGTGTGTGGAGGAGTGTGGAGGTGTATTGAAGTGTGTGGAGGTGTACTGAGGTGTGTGGAGGTGTATTGAGGTGTGTGGAGGTGTATTGAGGTGTGTGGAGGTGTATGGAGGTGTATTGAGGTGTGTGGAGGTGTATTGAGGTGTGTGGAGGTGTACTGAGGTGTTTTGAGGTGTGTGGAGGAGTGTGGAGGTGTATTGAGGTGTGTGGAGGTGTGTGGAGGTGTATTGAAGTGTGTGGAGGTGTGCTGAGGTGTGTGGAGTTGTATTGAGGTGTGTGGAGGTGTACTGAGGTGTGTGGAGTTGTATTGAGGTGTGTGGAGGTGTACTGAGGTGTGTGGAGTTGTATTGAGGTGTGTGGAGGTGTATTGAGGTGTATTGAGGTGTGTGGAGGTGTATTGAGGTGTGTGGAGGTGTTTGGAGGTGTATTGAGGTGTGTTGATGTGTATGGAGGCGTATGGAGGAGTTTGGAGGATTTGAGGTGTGTGGAGGTGTATTGAGGTGTGTGGAGGTGTATTGAGGTGTATTGAGGTGTGTTGAGGAGTGTGGAGGTGTATTGAGGTGTGTGGAGTTGTATTGAGGTGTGTGGAGGTGTATTGAGGTGTATTGAGGTGTGTGGAGGTGTATTGAGGTGTGTGGAGGTGTGTGGAGGTGTACTGAGGTGTATTGAGGTGTGTGGAGTGTGTGGTGTGTGGAGGTGTGTGGAGGTGTATTGAGGTGTGTGGAGGTGTGTGGAGGTGTATTGAGGTGTGTGGAGGTGTGTGGAGGTGTGTGGAGGTGTATTGAGGTGTGTGGAGGTGTACTGAGGTGTGTGGAGTTGTATTGAGGTGTGTGGAGATGTGTGGAGGTGTATTGAAGTGTGTGGAGGTGTGTTGATGTGTATGGAGGCGTATGGAGGAGTTTGGAGGTGTATTGAGGTGTGTGGAGGTGTATTGAGGAGTAATGAGGTGTATTGAGGTGTGTTGAGGTGTATTGAGGTGTGTTGAGGTGTGTGGAGGTGTATTGAGGTGTGTGGAGGTGTATGGAGGTGTATTGAGGTGTGTTGAGGTGTATTGAGGTGTGTGGAGGTGTATGAACATGAGGTTTTTTTTCGATGTGTTGGGCGGGTATTGAGGTGTGTGGAGGTGTGTGGAGGTGTGTGGAGGTGTATTGAGGTGTGTGGAGGTGTATTGAGGTGTGTGGAGGTGTATTGAGGTGTGTGGAGGTGTATTGAGGTGTGTGGAGGTGTGTGGAGGTGTATTGAGGTGTGTGGAGGAGTGTGGAGGTGTATTGAGGTGTGTGGAGGAGTGTGGAGGTGTGTTGAGGTGTGTGGAGGTGTACTGAGGTGTGTGGAGTTGTATTGAGGTGTGTGGAGGTGTGTGGAGGTGTATTGAGGTGTATGGAGGTGTGTGGAGGTGTGTTGAGGTGTGTTGATGTGTATGGAGGCGTATGGAGGAGTTTGGAGTTGTATTGAGGTGTGTGGAGGTGTATTGAGATGTGTGGAGGTGTATTTGTGGAGTGTGGAGGTGTATTGAGGTGTGTGGAGGTGTATTGAGGTGTGTGGAGGTGTATTGAGGTGTGTGGAGGTGTATGGAGGTGTGTGGAGGTGTATTGAGGTGTATTGAGGTGTGTTGATGTGTATGGAGGTGTATTGAGGTGTGTGGAGGTGTATTGAGGTGTGTGGAGGTGTATTGAGGTGTGTGGAGGTGTATTGAGGTGTGTGGAGGTGTATTGAGGTGTGTGGAGGAGTGTGGAGGTGTATTGAGGTGTGTGGAGGTGTGTGGAGGTGTGTGGAGGTGTTTTGAGGTGTGTGGAGGTGTATTGAGGTGTGTGGAGGTGTGTGGAGGTGTGTTGAGGTGTGTTGAGGTGTGTGGAGGTGTATGGAGGTGTATTGAGGTGTGTGGAGGTGTGTGGAGGTGTATTGAGGTGTACTGAGGTGTGTGGAGGTGTGTGGAGGTGTATTGAGGTGTATTGAACTCAAACCGTCATTTTGAGGGGGTCTTGTTGATGGGGGGGCGTCTGGAGGCGGGTTTTTATGGAAGGAAGGTTGGAGTGTATTGAGGTGGTGGAGGGGTTATTGAGGTGTATTGAGGTGTGTGGAGGTGTATTGAGGAGTGTCGAGGTGTGTGGAGGTGTGTGGTAGTGTGTGGAGATGTATGGAGGTGTATTGAGGTGTGTGGAGGAGTGTGGAGGTGTATTGACGTGTATTGAGGTGTATTGAGGTGTGTGGAGGTGTATTGAGGTGTATTGAGGAGTGTGAAGGTGTGTGAAGGTGTGTGAAGGTGTTTGAAGGTGTATTGAGGTGTGTGGACGTGTATTGAGGAGTGTGGAGGTGTGTGGAGGTGTGTGGTAGTGTGTGGAGATGTATGGAGGTGTATTGAGGTGTGTGGAGGAGTGTGGAGGTGTATTGAGGAGTGTGGAGGTGTGTGGTGGTGTGTGGAGGTGTATTGAGGAGTGTGGAGGTGTGTGGTGGTGTGTGTAGGTGTGTGGTGGTGTGTGGAGATGAATGGAGTTGTATGGAGGTGCATTGATACTGTAGTGTTAGATTCTCACTGCGGATCTCCAGGGTGGCGCTGATAGAGATGTTGTCTGACTCGGGGTTCGCGGTGCAGATGAACTGCCCGCTGTCCTCTCGAGAGGCAGAGATGATGTGCAAGGTCCCGTTAGTGTAGAGGGAGAAGCGCGGGTCCTCCAAGATGGAGAACGAGTCTTTACCATCGCGGGACCTGATACACACAGAGGCATAGAGAGATACAGAAAGCGTAGATTTCCTATCCTAAACTTGACAGGCCACCGTGTTCTAGACTGCTCTACGGCGTGTGTTGTCTCACCAGACTGCGTGGTTCTAGACTGTTCAGAAGTGTGTTCTCTTGCCAGGCTGTGTAGTTCTAGACTGTCCAGAAGTGTGTTCTCTTGCCAGGCTGTGTAGTTCTAGACTGTCCAGAAGTGTGTTCTCTTGCCAGGCTGCGTGGTTCTAGACTGTTCTGGAGTGTGTTCTCTTACCAGGTCACATCTGGCCTCGGCGCTCCAAAGTTCCTGCAGTCCAGGAAGGCAGCCTGATCTTCAGCCACGATGTACAGCTGATCATCGGGAGAGAGGATCTGAGCGGGGAGGGCTGAGAGAGAGAGAGAGAGAGAGAGAGAGAGAGAGAGAGAGAGAGTAGGAGAGCGAGATTCGCATAACCCTTTAGCGAGAGCTAAGAGAGGAGTCAATCAAACAGAGAGAGGAGAGAGAGGAGGGGGAGAAACATCAAACAGGGGGAGAGAGGAGAGAGGATCGAGGAGGGCGGAGGAGAGAGGGAGGGGGAGAGAGGAGGAGAGAATCATTATAGAGGAGAGAAACATCAAACAGAGAGGAGAGCGAGAAGAGAGTAGAGAGGAGAGAATCAAGAGAGAGAGAGAGAGGAGGGGGAGGAGAGAGGGATGAGAGAGGAGAGAGGGGGAGAGGAGAGGAGAGAGGGAGAGGGGGGAGAGAGGAGAGAGAGAAGAGAGAGGAGAGAAAGAGGAGAGAGGAAAGGAGAGGGAGAGAGAGGGGGAGAGAGAGAGGGGAGAGAGAGAGGAGAGAGGGAGGAGAGAGAGAGAGAGGAGAGAGAGAGAGAGAGGAGAGGGAGAGAGAGAAGGGGAGAGAGAAGAGAGAGAGAGAGAGAGAGAGAGGAGGGGGAGAGAGAGAGAGAGAGAGAGAGAGAGAGAGAGAGAGAGAGGGGGGGGAGATCTTTTTGAGGGAGTCCTCTTCTACTCGGGGAGGGGGAGAGAGAGAGAGGAGAGAGAGAGAAAGAGAGAGAAAGAGGAGAGAGAGAGAGAGGAGGGGGGAGGAGAGGAGAGAGAGAGGGAGGAGGAGAGAGAGGGAGGGGGGAGGGGAGAGAGGAGAGGAGAGGGAGGAGAAGAGAGGAGTTAGGGAGAGAGAGAGAGAGAAAGGAGAGGAGAAAGAGGAGAGGAGAGAGAGGAAGGAACTGGAGAGGGGAGGGGGAGAGAGGAGAGGGAGCGGACCACAGGGGGGGTGGAAAAACAGATAGGAAAGAGGAGGTCATCTCTAGAGGGAAATTATGAATAAGAGGGAGGAGAGGAGGGGGACAGAAGTTTGGAATTACTTAGGATTTAGACGAGACTTGATTTTTTTAAAGATCCTTTTCCACATACTTCACCCGTTCCAATTAACTCCAATCCCCAAACCAGAGGGGGCGTATTGGGCGCTAAGGATCACTAAGACCAGTGGGCACCTAAAGAGACCCCTTGCACCACTGGTTGCTGGGTTAGGGGTCAAATCAGAGCACACCCCACCTCCCTGTCCTCTATGGGGGAGGCGCTAAATTCCATTTCTCAACCTGCTAAATTCCATTTTCATCTCTATGGGGAATAACATTGTAAAAACACCTATAGGAACATAATTTTGTAATTACTATTTTTAAAAAGAAAAGATTGATTTTTTTTTCTTCTTCAACAAACACATGATTTAATGTAGGTGAAATTTAGAGATATTGACCCAAAAAAAAGATAGACAGACAGACAGACTCACTGATGACGTAGACGTAGGCATTAGCGAGGATGGTCCCATGAGTGTTGTTCGCCTCACACTGGAACACACTCGTGTCTCTCGACTGCACGCTGTGGAGAATCAGAGAACTGCCCTTCACACTGTGACTGAGATCTGAGTCTGTGTCTGAGAGAGGGGAGAGGGGAGAGGCAACACAGTTTACTCTTCTATTCATGCACACACTCGCACAGACACACACTCACACAGACACACACAGTCGCACAGACACACACTCACTTAAACTTTGGCGCACACGTGTACACTCTCTCACTCCCCTTCTCTCACCTGTCAGGGGCTCCCCGTTGATCTTCCAGACCACGCTGGGTTTGGGTTTCCCTGCCACGTCACAGTCCAGCCGCACTGTCTCGCCCGGCCCGTACACCCCACTCTCCGGCTGCCTCACCCAGTATGGGGCCGCTGCACGGGGAGAGACAGGGGCGTTACCAGAGAGGGAGACACAGAGAGACAGACACAAAAAGACTCTCCTCTTCTCTCCTCTCCTCTCTCCTCCCCTCTTCCCCTCTCCTCCCCCCTCTCCTCCCCTCTCTTCCCCTCTCCTCTCTTACCCTCCACAGAGACGGTGTAGATGTGTCTCTCTCTACCCTCCTCATTGCTCACAGTACACTGGTACTCTCCATCGTCCGACTCGGTGATGTTCTCGATTCTCAGCAGCTTGTTGAAATTCTCCAGGATCACTCTCCCCTCCGGCATCACCCCCTCCCTCCGCATCCAGGCTATCTCAGGGGTCGGGCTGAAACCAAACAATAACCAATCAATAATTCATATTTGATCACCCCTATTAGCAATAATCAACCTGCTCCCCCCCTCTCCCTCTCCCTCTCCCTCGCCCTCTCCCTCTCCCTCTCTCCTCTCTGTACTCACAGCCCCTCTGCGATGCACTCCAGCTCCAGGCTGTGTCCTCTCAATGCCAGATATGAGCTCCTCTCTCCTCCCCCCCTGTCCCTCTTCCTCTCCCCCTCTCTCCTCCTCTCTGTACTCACAGCCCCTATGCGATGCACTCCAGCTCCAGGCTGTGTCCTCTCAATGCCAGATACGAGCTCCTCTCTCCTCCCCCCCCTGTCCCTCTCTCCTCCTCCCCTCTCCTCTCTGTACTCACAGCCCCTCTGCGATGCACTCCAGCTCCAGGCTGTGTCCTCTCAATGCCAGATACGAACTCCTCTCTCCTTCCCCCTCTCTGTACTCACAGCCCCTCTGCGATGTACTCCCAAGTCCGCAGGCTGTGTCTCCAATGCCAGATACGAGCGAGCTCCTCTCCCCTCCCCCCTCCTGTCCCTCTCTCCTCCTCCCCTCTCCTCTCTGTACTCACAGCCCCTCTGCGATGCACTCCAGCTCCAGGCTGTGTCCTCTCAATGCCAGATACGAACTCCTCTCTCCTTGAGGCATAAGGAGATGGGGCCTGCGGTTCTTCACCGAGTTCGCTGCGGGAAAACCCAATTAACAACCAATCTGTAATCAATAATGAACCGATAATCAATAACCATTAATCAAGCAGACAGTGTCAGAGCTGTTGTGTCGCTGTGTCGCACACTCTTAAAGGATATATACAGTGGCTTGCAAAAGTATTGATCCCCCTTGGCATTTTTCCTATTTTGTTGCCTTACAACCTGGAATTAAAATGGATTTTTTGGGGGTTTGTATCATTTGATTTACACAACATGCCTACCACTTTGAAGATGCAAAATATTTTTTATTGTGAAACTTGAGCGTGCATAAGTATTCACCCCCCCCAAAGTCAATACTTTGTAGAGCCACCTTTTGCAGCAATTACAGCTGCAAGTCTCTTGGGGTATGTATATATAAGCTTGGCACATCTAGCCACTGAGATTTTTGCCCATTCTTCAAGGCAAAACTGCTCTAGTGCCTTCAAGTTGGATGGGTTCCGCTGGTGTACAGCAATCTTTAAGTCATACCACAGATTCTCAATTGGATTGAGGTCTGGGCTTTGACTAGGCCATTCCAAAACATTTAAATGTTTCCCCTTAAACCACTCAAGAGTTGCTTTAGCAGAATGCTTAGGGTCATTGTCCTGCTGGAAGGCGAACCTCCGTCCCAGTCTCAAATCTCTGGAAGACTGAAACAGGTTTCCCTCAAGAATTTCCCTGTATTCAGCGCCATCCATCATTCCTTCAATTCTGACCAGTTTCCCAGTCCCTGCCGATGAAAAACATCCCCACAGCATGATGCTGCCACCACCATGCTTCACTGTGGGGATGGTGTTCTCGGGGTGATGAGAGGTGTTGGGTTTGTGCCAGACATAGCGTTTTCCTTGATGGCCAAAAAGCTCAATTTTAGTCTCATCTGACCAGAGTACCTTCTTCCATATGTTTGGGGAGTCTCCCACATGCCTTTTGGCGAACACCAAACGTGTTTGCTTATTTTTTTCTTTAAGCAATGGCTTTTTTCTGGCCACTCTTCCGTAAAGCCCAGCTCTGTGGAGTGTACGGCTTAAAGTGGTCCTATGGACAGATACTCCAATCTCCGCTGTGGAGCTTTGCAGCTCCTTCAGGGTTATCTTTGGTCTCTTTGTTGCCTCTCTGATTAATGCCCTCCTTGCCTGGTCCGTGAGTTTTGGTGGGCGGCCCTCTCTTGCCAGGTTTGTTGTGGTGCCATATTCTTTCCATTTTTTAATAATGGCTTTAATGGTGCTCCGTGGGATGTTCAAAGTTTCGGATATTTTTTTATAACCCAACCCTGATCTGTACTTCTCCACAACTTTGTCCCTGGAGAGCTCCTTCTAGCATTTAAACTAGAAAGGAAGGGGGGGGAGAAATCAACAAAAAAACAGAAGGGAGACCGCATCAAAACAAGAACAACAACTCAGGTAAGACAACCATTAAATGTATTTATCTAAATGCTAGAAGTATCAGAAACAAAATTCTAGAACTTGAAGCTACTGCACTAACAGGTAACTATGATGTGATAGGTGTTACAGAAACGTGGTTATCTGAGAGTGATGGGGACGAATATAATATTTGTGGGTATACACTGTATAGGAAAGACAGGCAGGACAGAAGAGGAGGAGGGGTAGCGCTATACATAAGAAACAGTCTTGAAGCCCAGGTGTTAAACCTGGACAAAGAAAATAAAACCGAATCAATATGGGTCAGAATAACAGACAAAAATTCAAAAGGCATAATAATAGGAGCATGCTATAGACCGCCAGATTCAGACGGTGAGCACAATAATCTGTTATACAATGACATTAGAAATGCGTGTAGCAAAGGAGAAGCCATACTAATGGGGGATTTCAACTTCCCCCAAATAAAATGGGAAAACCCGGTGGGTAGCGCGAAGGATGAAATAGAAATGGTGGAAATGACAAATGACTGCTTCCTAACACAATTTGTGAAGGCACCCACTAGAGGGGAGGCATGCCTTGATTTAGTCTTTTCAAATAACGAAGATAGAATAACTAAAACAGAGGTCAGAGAACCACTGGCAAACTCAGACCACAACATGGTCTCATTTGAAGTGTTTTTTAAAATCCCCAAAAGTAATGACTAAAGCTAAGGTTTACAATTTTAGAAAAGCAAACTATGAAGGCATGAAACAGAGACTAACAGAAGTAGATTGGAGTAAAATAGAGAAAACACCCACAGAAGAAGGATGGTTGTTCTTCAAAAATGTAGTACTAGAGGCGCAAAACAATTACATCCCTAAAGTAGACAAATCTAAATGTAAAACTAAATTGCCAAAATGGTTTAATAGATCAATTAAAAAAAATATTCAGCGAAAAAAAGGCACTTTACAGAGCATTAAAAAAGGACCAAAAAGAAAGTACGCAGAAAGAGTACACAGAACTGCAAACGCAAGTCAAAAAGGAAGTTAGAAAGGCCAAGAGAGAAATAGAAATGAACATTGCTAAGGAGCTAAAACCAATTCCAAAATGTTTTTCCAATATTACAACAGCAAGAGAACATTCATTCAAGAGGAGGAGATTAAATGTTTAAGAGATACAAATGGCAAAATCGTAGAGGAAGAAAAAAAAATAGCAAAAATGTTAAATGATTACTTTTCACAAGTTTTTACAAAGGAAGATACTGACAACATGCCCCACATGTCATCCAGTTCCTATCCAGTTTTAAAATAACTTTAGCATAACTGAGGCAGAAGTGTTAAAGGGACTAGGAGCTCTTAAAATAAACAAATCCCTGGGCCGGATGAGATCCTCCCAGTAGTACTCAAAGAAATGAAAGAAGTAATTTACAAACCGCTAACCAAGATCATGCAGCAGTCTCTTGACACAGGGGTGGTACCGACAGACTGGAAAATTGCAAAAGTAATACCGATCCACAAAAAGGGAAACAAAACTGAACCAGGTAACTACAGACCAGTAAGCCTGACTTCTATTATATGCAAACTTATGGAAACTATAATAAGATCCAAAATGGAAAATTACCTATATGGTAACAGGGTACTGGGAGACAGTCAACATGGTTTTAGGAAAGGGAGATCGTGTCTAACTAACTTGCTTGATTTTTTTGAGGATGCAACATCGATAATGGATAATTGCAAAGCATATGACATGGTTTATTTAGATTTCCAGAAAGCTTTTGACAAAGTCCCGCACAAAAGATTAATTCTCAAACTGAACGCAGTTGGGATTCAAGGAAACACATGTACATGGATTAGGGAGTGGTTAACATGTAGAAAACAGAAAGTACTGATTAGAGGAAAAACCTCAGAATGGAGTGTGGTAACCAGCGGTGTACCACAGGGATCAGTATTAGGTCCTCTGCTATTCCTAATCTACATTAATGATTTAGATTCTGGTATAGTAAGCAAACTTGTTAAATTTTGCAGACGACACAAAAAGTAGGAGGAGTGGCAAACACTGTTGCAGCAGCAAAGGTCATTCAAAATGATCTAGACAAGATTCAGAACTGGGCAGACACATGGCAAATGACATTTAATAGAGAAAAGTGTAAGGTACTGCACGCAGGAAATAAAAATGTACATTATAAATATCATATGGGAGATATTGAAATTGGAGAAGGAATCTATGAAAAAGACCTAGGAGTTTTTGTTGACTCAGAAATGTCTTCATCTAGACAATGTGGGGAAGCTATAAAAAGGCTAACAAGATGCTCGGATACATTGTGAAAAGTGTTGAATTTAAATCAAGGGAAGTAATGTTAAAACTGTACAATGCACTGGTAAGACCTCATCTTGAATATTGTGTGCAGTTCTGGTCACCTCGCTATAAAAAAGATATTGCTGCTCTAGAAAGAGTGCAAAGAAGAGTGACCAGAATTATTCCGGGCTTAAAAGGCATGTCATATGCAGACAGGCTAAAAGAATTGAATCTGTTCAGTCTTGAACAAAGAAGACTACGTGGCGACCTAATTCAAGCATTCAAAATTCTAAAAGGTATTGACAGTGTCGACCCAAGGGACTTTTTCAGCCTGAAAAAAGAAACAAGGACCAGGGGTCACAAATGGAGTTTAGACAAAGGGGCATTCAGAACAGAAAATAGGAGGCACTTTTTTACACAGAGAATTGTGAGGGTCTGGAATCAACTCCCCAGTAATGTTGTTGAAGCTGACACCCTGGGATCCTTCAAGAAGCTGCTTGATGAGATTTTGGGATCAATAAGCTACTAACAACCAAACGAAGCAAGATGGGCCGAATGGCCTCCTCTCGTTTGTAAACTTTCTTATGTTCTTATGTTCTTATGGCCCACGGGCTTTCTTATGGTCTTCATGGTGCCGCTTGCTTGGTGGTGCCCCTTGCTTAGTGGTGTTGCAGACTCTGGGGCCTTTCAGAACAGGTGTATATATACTGAGATCATGTGACAGATCATGTGACACTTAGATTGCACACAGGTGGACTTTATTTAACTAATTATGTGACTTCTGAAGGTAATTGGTTGCACCAGATCTTATTTAGAGGCTTAATAGCAAAGGGGGTGAATACATATGCACGCACCACTTTTTTCCTGTTATTTATTTTTTAGAATTTTTTGAAACAAGTTATTTTTTTCATTTCACTTCACCAATTTGGACTATTTTGTGTATGTCCATTACATGAAATCCAAATAAAAATCCATTTTAATTCCAGGTTGTAAGGCAACAAAATAGGAAAAATTCCAAGGGGGGTCAATACTTTCGCAACCCACTGTAAGGACCTTTTTATTTGATTGTGTTTCATGTTTCCCATGTGTTGCAACAACTATTTATGTAAGGTGTGTGTTTTTTTTTTGTTGTGTTGGTTTGGTTGTTTGACCACTTTTTAAAACTTTAAATTGCATTCCCTTGCCTCAAGATGGCTTTTATTTTACCCGACAACTTTTAAAAAATTTTGAAAAAAGTTTGTAAGGGACGGGTCGTCCGAAGGGTACATGGGGGCGTGCATGAGCGCACTTGATGTTAGTAGGCCGGACGCGTGTGTTTTAGGTAGAGTCAACTGCCACACGACCGTCGGGAAAGTGACGGGAAATGTTTTTCTGAGAGGACCAGCTCATAGTGGACCACCATCAAAGTGCATTTACAAGATACGAGACTCGGGTGTGTGAACTATGCATCAGCTGCAAAGTCACTTACAACAACGCTCTCACCCCCAAAGACGCAGCCAAGGAGGTTCGGTGACTCGCTCAGGGTCCCACACAGTAGCGATCAATGCCTGAGCTGGGATTTGGACCAGGTACCTGGGTTAAAAGCCTGTTTTGTTCTTTAACCACTGGACCACCTCAGCCTCCTATAAATCAAATAAAAGGTTCTTCTGTACCCTTTAAGCTGAGACCTAGTCTGAGGTTGCTGTATCAAAACCCCCAAGTTTCTCTGTCTAGGGTGCCGCTCAGGGTCCTGAAACCATGGCTTTGTTTTTTTTTTTCATAGTGGACCACCATCATTTGTTTTTTTTTTTTATAAGTAAGTCGAGGAACTAGGGTGTCTGTTTGAAATCTATCGCATCAGCTGCAGAGTTTCACTTACAACACAACACTAATTATGTGACTTATGTGAAGGTAATTGGTTGCACCAGATCTCATTTAGAGGCTTAATAGCAAAGGGGGTAAATACATATGCACACACCACTTTTCCGTTATTTATTTTTTTATAATTTTTTTAAACAAGTTATTTTTTCATTTCACTTCCACCAATTTGGACTATTTTGTGTATGTCCATTACATGAAATCCAAATAAAAATCCATTTTAATTCCAGGTTGTAAGGCAACAAAATAGGAAAAATTCCAAGGGGGGTCAATACTTTCGCAACCCACTGTAAGGACCTTTTTATTTGATTGTGTTACATGTTCCAATGTGTTGCGACAACTGTTTACGTAAGGTGTGTGTGTTTATTTTAATTTATTTTACATTTTGACCACTTTTTTAAAACTTTTAAATTACATTCCCTGCCTCAAGATGGCTTCCCATGTACCCGCATGGACCTCTCGGAACTACATTTCCCGTCATCCTCCTGCTCACTGGTAAATCCATCTCAGTTACATGTGTGAGCAGGAGGATGACGGGAAATGTAGTTCTGAGAGGACCAGCTCATAGTGGACCACCATCACAGAGCGCTTTACAAGATACGAGACTAGGGTGTGTGAACTATGCATCAGCTGCAGAGTCACTCACAACAACGTCTCACCCCAAAGACGCAGCACAAGGAGGTTCAGTGACTCGCTCAGGGTCCCACACAGCGAGTCAGGGGCTGAGCTGGGATTTGAACCTCCTGGTTACAAGCCTGTTTCTTTAACCACTGGACCACACAGCCTCCTATAAATCAAATAAAAGGTTCTTCTGTACCCTTTAAGCTGAGACCTAGTCTGAGGTTGCTGTATCAAAACCCCCAAGTTTCTCTGTCTAGGGTGCCGCTCAGGGTCCTGAAACCATGGCTTTGTGTTCCCGCAGCTTTCCCATCGCTGCCCGGCTGGGGGGGCATCGTGCGCATGCGCGGGGCATGATCCCGTGTGGGCGCAGCGTGGGCACACTCACAGTCTCGCACGCGCAGCTCGATGGGCTCTTTCTGCACGATGGTGCGCGCTCCGATGAAGTGCGCGTGACACATGTAGTCGTTCTTGGTGTCGCTCTTCTCCACGTTGGAGAAGTACAGGCTCCCGCTGCGACCCTGAGTCACCCGCGGACTCTGTGTGATGTGCTTCAGACCTGGAGACAGCACAGAGATGAGAATCATTGACATGACTATTATTATTAATATGAATATGATAGTGTTAGAAACACAGACGACACCGACTCACACACACACACACAAACATACACACTGACTCACACACACACACACTGACACACACACACACACACACACACACACACACACACAGACACAGAGAGAGACCACACACGACACCACACACACAAGTGAAACACACGCACACAGACCTACAGAGAGAGACGCACACAGACCTACAGAGAGAGCCAGACGCACACACTACACACACACTTGAAACACACACGGGGACCTGAACAAAAGGGGAAAGAGAGAGGAGGAGAGAGAAGCACACACCACACAGAAGCAGTACTGTGGACCACCACCACAGACAGACGCACACACACAGACAGACCTACAGAGAGACACACACTCGCACACGCTGAACACCGTGGTCGTGACACACACACATCACATGTACACTCACATCTGGACCATCACACTGGGGTCTCTTAGCATGTCCATCCAGTAGATTCTGGGGGTTCGTCGTTGACCGGGGGTTGCAGGGGAAGCACCACGACGCTTCCCCTACCTCTGCCTCTCAAACCGGGGTGATTCTACTCACACACACACACTGGGGTCTCTTACTCATGTCCATCCAGTAGATTCTGGGGGTTGTCGTGCTGACCGGGGGGTTGCAGGGGAGCACCACGCTCTCCCCTACCTCTGCCTCGAACGGGGTGATCGTCTCCTTCTGCCACTTCGGGGGGCCTGGGGGGGGGGGGGGCGACAAACAACCCCCTCAATTACAAAGCAGCTGACCCGCGAGAGCAAATCAGGGCTCGGAGGAACGTGAGGGAACCATTAACAACATGAAGGGAGGACCTGGAGCCCGAGTGACACTTCATTCTATTGAATTATTGGATTATCGTGTTGGATTTGAAATGTCACTGTCGTGTAATACAAACAATGAGAATTTAGCCTTTATTCATCTACTTAGCCTGGAACAAAGAAGCCTTTGACATCTTAAAAGGATTTGACACTGTCAGCCCAGATCAATACTCTCAGCGCAGCACAGAAACCAGGACCAGAGGGGACACAGTGAGATTTGAAGGGGATTTAGGAGACAGAGAGGAGGAGACGCTTCTTCACACAAACAGCGGTGAGGGGGTGGAAGCAAGGGTTACCGAGCAACGGCTTGACTCGGCTGCTGAGCTCTGAGGGGCTGAACGGACTCCTCTCTCTCTCTTATGTTCTGTTATGTTCTGCAGCTTTAATGAAACTAAACTCTTTTCAGAATGTAGTAAACTAAACACAGACACCAAGATGAAGGGATTATAGTGTCGCGTCAAACTGAAGGTATGTTTTGTGACCAGCAGATGGCACACCGCCTTCACTGCATTGCTTTCCTTTATATCTTTTTGATCAATTATACATTCTGTTAAAAATTTATACAAACAGGGTCCAGTATTTGATCTAGCAATATATACATATATAAATTTATACATTCGGG
This sequence comes from Polyodon spathula, assembly GCF_017654505.1. Taxonomy (NCBI): domain Eukaryota; kingdom Metazoa; phylum Chordata; class Actinopteri; order Acipenseriformes; family Polyodontidae; genus Polyodon; species Polyodon spathula. Next base: position 21,129,477 of record NC_054549.1, read on the forward strand.
AGGGCAGTGACAATACGGCCAGTGCTATGAGAAGTAACATCTTGGATTTTTCAAGTTTTCAACTTTCAAGTTTTTTTCAGTCCCCCCCCCATCATTTTCGCATGGCTATACTATAAATTTACCATGGTTTATGTTTTTAATATGCTTTACCAGACCTCTCTGTGCTTTACAATGCTTCCCTATGCTTTACCATACCTCTCTGTGCTTTACAATGCTTCCCCATGCTTTACCAGACCTCTTTGTGCTTTACAATGCTTTCCTACGCTTTACCAGACCTCTCTGTGCTTTACAATGCTTCCCTATGCTTTACCACACCTCTCTGTGCTTTACAATGCTTCCCTATGCTTTACCGTATTTCTCTGTGGTTTACAATGCTTTCCTACGCTTTACCAGACCTCTCTGTGCTTTACAATGCTTCCCTATGCTTTACCAGACCTCTCTGTGCTTTACAATGCTTCCCTATGCTTTACCAGACCTCTCTGTGCTTTACAATGCTTCCCTATGCTTTACCAGACCTCTCTGTGCTTTACAATGCCTCCCTATGCTTTACCCTACCTCTCTGTGCTTTCCAATACCTCTTCCGCCTGCTTTAGCTTTACAATGCTTCCCTGTGCTTTACCACACCTCTCTGTGCTTTACAATGCTTCCCTATGCTTTACCAGACCTCTCTGTGCTTTACAATGCTTCCCTATGCTTTACCAGACCTCTCTGTGCTTTACAATGCTTCCCTATGCTTTACCAGACCTCTCTGTGCTTTACAATGCTTCCCTATGCTTTACCACAGCTCTCTGTGCTTTACAATGCCTCCCTATGCTTTACCTGACCTCTCTGTGCTTTACAATGCTCCCCTATGCTTTACCAGACCTCTCTGTGCTTTACAATGCTTCCCTATGCTTTACAATGCTTCCCTATGCTTTACCACACCTCTTTGTGCTTTACAATGCTTCCCTATGCTTTACCAGACCTCTCTGTGCTTTACAGTGCTTCCCTATGATTTTACCAGACCTCTTTGTGCTTTACAATGCTTCCCTGTGCTTTACCAGACCTCTCTGTGCTTTACAATGCTTCCCTATGCTTTACCAGACCTCTCTGTGCTTTACAATGCTTCCCTATGCTTTACCACACCTCTTTGTGCTTTACAATGCTTCCCTATGCTTTACCAAACCTCTTTACGCTTTACAATGCTTCCCTATGCTTTACCAGACCTCTCTGCTTTACAATACTTCCCTATGCTTTACCAGACCTTTCGCTGTGCTTCATTACATGTGTTGTAAGCTGAGAGCTGGTGTAATCCTCTCTCCTGTGGGTTGGGGTTTGTGGTGATATCGACTGACCCTCCTGCTGCCACACTGCCTCTCCCCAGTACGCTGGGTTAGATATGCAGTGCCTCAGCATTCCCTAATTTTGTGAGCAGCCCTTGTGTTATGTAACAGAAGGATGGCACAGCAGCATCACTCTGCTGCAGTTCTCAGCAAGCAAAATGATTATTATTTATTTCGCTAACATGTTGTTCCTTGTAGAAGGGCCACAGCCCTGCTCAGCCATCTCTGTGTCGATTTCAGGCAGCGCTCTGCAAAAGAGCAGCCTGCGTCACCTGGGACCTAGGAAATTGGGCTCTGACATCACCGGGAGCCTGTTTCCTTGGAAACCGTTGTCATGGAGATGCCAGCGAGGGTGGAGGGTGGGGGGGAGGGGAGGGAGGGGAGGTAGCGCTTTTACTGTTTTTGCAGAAATCAGGCTATCAGTGACAGCCATCCTCCATCGCCATAGCTTCACAATCACAAGCAGAGCTAGCAGTGTGAGGAAACAGCAGGTCTGTCATCAGCTGTCGTCAGAATCAGAGCTAGCAGGGAGCCGTTTAGTGATAAGTGGTATTGAAGAGCTTCCAGGACAGCTATAATGTGTAAGTATTGTGGAAAAAGTACAGCAAAATACACAGATTTATGGTATTGATGTGTTTTCCAAGGTGCTTGTAAAAAAATGTGAGAGAGACGGGTATCACGCCCAATAACCTGAGCTAAACAGCGTTTTGTCTACAGCTCCATCCCGCCTGGAGAAAGGAGCCTCCACTACACGGGCATGTAAAAGCAAGAGACGTGCGTACGTGCCCCCCCCAACGCTCCACCTCCCGGGGTGTTAGTCGGGGTGCTGAGCCCCACAATCCCCTTCACTTTGACACTACAACAAAGCTGCAGCTGAGACCACACACAGACAGACACACAGAGCCTTACAGTCCTGTTCAGTGTGACGCTACAATATAATCCCTTCTTCTTGGTGTCTGTGTTAGTTTACTACATTCTGAAAAGAGTTTAGATTAAATTGAAGTCTCTTCAGATTGTGATGCACTTAGATTATGACAGTGAATCGTCCTCCCAGTGCAGTATCAGTGCAGAATCAGTGCAGTATCAGTGCAGTACCATTACAGTATCAGTGCAGTATCAGCACAGTGCAGTGCAGTATTAGTGCAGTATCAGTACAGTGCAGCGCAGTATTTGGGCAGCGCAGTATTAGTGCTGTATCAGCACAGTGCAGTGCAGTATTAGTGCAGTGCAGTATCAGTGCAGTATCAGTACAGTGCAGTAGCAGCGCAGCGCAGTAGCAGTGCAGTATCAGTGCAGTATCAGTGCAGCGCAGTAGCAGTGCAGTATCAGTATAGTGCAGCAGCAGCGCAGTATCAGCACAGTGCAGCGCAGTATCAGCACAGTGCTGTGCAGTGTCAGCGCAGTATCAGCACAGTGCAGTGCAGTGTCAGCGCAGTATCAGTGCAGCGCAGTATCAGTGCAGTATCAGCACAGTGCAGTACCCCCACAGCGCAGTGAAGTAGCAGCGCAGCGCAATACTAGTGCAGTATCAGCGCAGTGCAGTATCAGTACAATGCAGTAGCAGTGCAGTATCAGCACAGTGCAGTATCAGTGCAGTGCAGTATCAGCGCAGTGCAGTATCAGCGCAGTGCAGTATCAGGGCAGTGCAGTATCAGCGCAGTGCAGTATCAGCGCAGTGCAGTATCAGCGCAGTGCAGTATCAGCGCAGTGCAGTATCAGCGCAGTGCAGTATCAGCGCAGTGCAGTATCAGCGCAGTGCAGTATCAGTGCTGTGCAGTTCCCGCGAGTCTCTTACTCTCAGTGATGAGTCTGGTCTCCGCAGACACAGCGGTTCCAAGCTCGTTGGCTGCGTAGCAGCGGTAGTCCCCATGGTACTTTCGGAAGGATGAGCCACTGTTGCCGTTGGAGACAATGGAGAAGGTTCCGGAACCAGCGCAGGTCACGATGTGGGGGTCAGCCTTGGGGTCAAAGAACTGACCATCCTTCGTCCAGCGAATCCTAGTGGACAAACAGACAGAAACAGACAGACAGACACACAGAGAAAATAAGGAATCAGGTAGGATCATCCTAAAGATCGAATTTTACGTTTGTATGCACAAGAAGTGTGAGTGAATGAGTGAGTGAGTGAGCTGGCACTCACGTGGGCTGTGGTTGTCCAGTAGCCTCACACTTCAGTATGATCTCATCGCTGGAGTAGACTATGAGAGTCCTAGGAGACTGCTCTGTGATCACAGGGGGGGTCATCACGGAGAGAGAGAGAGAGAGAGAGAGAGAGAGAGAGAGAGAGAGAGAGAAACAGTGAGAGAGAGAGAGCGAGAGTGAGTGAGACTCATGCGGTATTCACAAGGGCATAAGAGTGAGTGTGTCTGAGTGAGGTGAGTCTGACGTGAGTGAGTAGTGTGTCTGAGTGTGAGTGAGTGTGTCTGAGTGAGTGAGTGTGTCAGTGTGTCTGAGTGAGTGAGTGAGTGAGTGTGAGTGTGTCTGAGTGAGTGTGCGTTGAGTGAGTGTGAGTCAGTGAGTGAGTGTGAGTCTCATGTGCACGACTCGACTCATCGCACACACGACTCACGAGTCACTGATTGAGTCATCACAGACTAGACTCAGCGCATCACACTGGACACAGACGGGATCACTGACTGAGTGAGTCACAGCTGTGTCTACCCCAGTAATGAGTGAGTGAGTGAGTGAGATGTGGGAAAGTCAGTCTGACTGTGAGTGAGGTCACTGGTCGGAGTGACTGAGGTCAGTGTGTTCAGACTGACTGAGTCACAAGACTGTCTCACTGAGTCACCAGAGTTGTCACTTGACTCACTGACAAGACTGTCACTCACTCGACAGTCACAGGTGAGGTGTCTCACTCGCTGAGTAACGTCACAGAAGATGAGTGTCAGTGTGTGTGAGTGAGTGAGTGTGTGTGAGTGTGTCTGAGTGAGTGAGTGAGTGAGTGAGTGTCTGAGTGAGTGAGTGAGTGAGTGTGTGAGTGAGTGAGTGTGTCAGTGTGTCTGACTCTGAGTGAGTGAGTGTCAGTGTGTCTGAGTGAGTGAGTGAGTGAGTGTGTCTGAAGTCACACAGTGTCACTGGAAGTAAGTGCGTGACACAGTCAGTGTGTCTGAGGTGAGTAACAAAGTGACTCAACAGACTCTGAGTGAGTGAGTGTGAGTGGTGAGTGAGTGAACTGACACTCGACTGACTACCAGTAGTGTGACTCACTAACTCCACTCACCGAGTGTCTCACTCAGTGTGTCACACAGACTCAGTCACTGAATCACAATGAGACTCAGTTCACAGGTCCCAACAGACTCAACGACTCACACAGACTCACTCACTCACTAACAGTCACACACAGACTAACTGCCAGTCTCAAGACTCACCACACCCGGATCAGTCCCAGACTCACCACACCAGCAGTCTATTACACTCACACTCACTCACTCACAGGAGTGTGACTAGACTCACTCAACAGAACTCACACAGGACTCACTAACCCACACTCACACAGAACTCACTACACTAGGGGTGCGGTGAGTGAGTGAGTGAGTGTGTGTGTGTGTCTGAGTGAGTGAGTTGCAGTCTGAGTGAGTGAGTGAGTGAGTGTGAGTCACTCCTCAAATCACTAGTAGTGAGTGAGTGTCTGAGTGAGTGTCGTGAGAGTGTGAGTGAGTGAGTGAGTGTGTCTGAGTGAGTGAGTGTGAGTGTGTCTGAGTGAGTGAGTGAGTGTGAGTGTGTCTGAGTGAGTGAGTGAGTCAGTGAGTGAGTGTCAGTGTGTCTGAGTGAGTGAGTGAGTGAGTGTCTGAGTGAGTGAGTGAGTGAGTGAGCTACTGGTGGTACACATGACTGCCCCCGGTTTCGAGTGTCAGTGACTACAGGATCTCAGTGTGTCTGTCAAGAGTGTCATACTCAGCACTCGTGGTCGATCCTTGCTTGTATTTGTGGCCCACTCTTGCTCACGGCACGGATCAGACTTTGGTTACAGATGTACTCACAGAAATCTGAGTGAGTGTCTGAGTGATTGAGTGTGAGTGAGCAACAATTTCACTTCACGCCAAAGCTCACAGAAAAAGAAGAGAACGATAAAGAAGAGAGTGGAAACACTTACAGTTCTCCTGTTTGTCTGCAGGTCCAGGGAGAGCACCAGAGGAGAAAGGAGAGAGGAGAGAGGAATATTACCACAGGCACAGAGACAGGCTGTGCCGTGCCCCACTCCATCACCAGATTCAACATGAAACTCCCAGGAGGCCCAGGCTCTGACCAGGGGCACCAGTGTGTGTGTGTGTGTGTCACAAGGGCAGGGGCTTGCTCCTATTCCTCTTGTGATATTATAACTTTTCTGTTGCAAATGTTTTGTCTGACAAGCCAGCACGGATGCGGTCACACTAATGTGATTTATTAAAAAAAGCAGAAGGGGTGCTAACTGAAATTTTACTGATTTATTCACAAAAAGTCAAAATTGTCAACATGTAAGCGATAGTACAGGATTTAGCATCAATATTTAACTTCGTGAGATGCCTCTAACATTGATTTATAATGGTAGATTGTAACGACTTGTATTGACGCCCTCCTGTGTGTGGATTGCCTCTGCTTGTGTGGAAGCGCCTGCCTGCGGGAAACGAGATCGCTACTATCTATCTATCTATCTATCTATCTATATATTATATATATGTATCAAAGAGTATCTCATAGTGAGTAAGCACAGCATATTTAATAATAATTATTTAATAAAAACTTGAAGAGAGAGAGAGAGAGAGAGAGAGAGAGAGAGAGAGAGAGAGAGAGAGAGAGAGAGAGGCTTGTAAACAGTAAGAATATTCTTTCACTAATGCCAGCTTGATAAGCCCCAGCGTGTCTCGGGCAACACGCTCGAGTGAATTATTAAAGCGGATTGAAATAGCCGCGCCTGCTCAGCGAAGGTTTTTAAACTCTCAAGGAACTGCGTGTTATCTGGCAGTCTGGGCGCAGTGAAAGGTGGGGGCTTGTTTTTGCACAATCAATTCCCACTGTGAGACACCTCTTGCGCTGCTGTTCCCTGTGAACATTTCACGAGTCATTGAATCCCTAATTTCAGAGAGTCGACTCCACGCAGCTTCTCTCTGCTGGTTCTGAAAAAGCCTGTCTTGTGTTTGAACTGTGTCTGGTCCCCTACAGAAAGGGTATCGATCAAGATAATCACAGCTGATAAGCACAGGGGTGTGAAATTGATCGGAGGGCAGAACTGAGGCTCACCCATACAGCTGCTCTCTATGCGCTTCAAGCCTGATCTCTATTATTAGTTGTTGTCTAAATATTCAGGTCTTTCACTCCATCTCATTCGTGTGATTCTGTATGACGCACACATTCACAGTGTTTACAATTCATATCCTAGCCTTTCATGTAACATATTATTATTATTATTATTATTATTTAATTATTATTATTATTATTATTATTATTATTATTATTATTATTACTATGTAACACAATTTTTTGTTCCTGGGTAGTAAGTGTTATTTCCTAATTGCTTATGCCTCAAAAGTATAGAAAATGGCTATTATTCCCCACAAACTTTGCTTTTGTGACCAGGACAGTGATATTTAAAAATATACCTATTTCCAATGAGAAAACGGGCCGAATTTGTGTCTTTTCGTTCACATAAAATCAGAAAAAAAAACAACATATGAATCCAAATTAACATGTATTTATGCTAAAGTAATACAAAAATGACTACAAAAGATTTAGAAGTGAGTAGTTTTTCGAGATTTACGATTATACTGTAAATCACTTTCACGAATCAGCCCCCAAATGTAGTCTCCCATCATGTTCTCGTTATACTGTCCTTGGTAGCGGCGTTCAAAGTCCAGTATATCCTGGTGGAAGCGCTCGCCTTGCTCCTCTGAGTACGCTCCCATGTTCTCCTTGAATTTATCAAGATGAGCATCAAGGATATGGACTTTGAGGGACATCCTACAGCCCATTGTGCCGTAGTTCTTCACCAGAGTCTCAACCAGCTCCACATAGTTTTCGGCCTTGTGATTGCCCAGGAAGCCCCGAACCACTGCGACAAAGCTGTTCCAAGCCGCTTTCTCCTTACTAGTGAGCTTCTTGGGGAATTCATTGCACTCCAGGATCTTCTTTATCTGTGGTCCGACGAAGACACCAGCTTTGACCTTTGCCTCAGACAACTTAGGGAAGAAGTCTTGAAGGTACTTGAAGGCTGCCGACTCCTTATCTAGAGCTCTGACAAATTGTTTCATAAGGCCCAATTTGATGTGCAGTGGTGGCATCAGCACCTTCCGGGGGTCCACCAGTGGCTCCCACTTGACGTTGTTCCTCCCCACAGAGAACTCGGTCCGCTGTGGCCAGTCCCGCCTGTGGTAGTGCGCCTTGGTGTCCCTGCTGTCCCAAAGGCAAAGATAGCAGGGAAACTTGGTAAAACCGCCTTGGAGACCCATCAGGAATGCCACCATTTTGAAGTCTCCTATGACCTCCCAGCCGTACTAATCATACTTCAAGGCGTCCAGCAAGGTCCTGATGCTGTTGTAATCCTCTTTGAGGTGCACCGAGTGAGCCAGGGGAAGAGACGGGTACTTGTTACCATTATGGAGCAGCACGGCTTTGAGGCTCCTGGATGAGCTGTCAATGAAGAGGCGCCACTCATTCTGGTTACAGGCGATTCCGATTGCCTCGAACAGACTGGTCACATTGTGGCAGAAGCAGAGCCCATCTTGACGGGTGAAGAAGCTGGAAAAGGTTGGTGACGCTTCCTCTGATCTGCGACTTGCACACTTTCATCCAACAAGTTCCACTGCTTGAGTCTAGACGTCAAAAGCTCGGCATTGGACTTGGTGAGACCAAGATCTCTAATCAAGTCGTTGAGGTCTTTTTGGTTGGGGTAGTATGGGTTTCTCTCCTCAGCTCCACCTCTGAAATTGTCATCTGGATCTACAACGTCTTCCTCACTCTCTGACTTGCTGCTCTCTTGTAAAGACAGCTGCTCTCTCTCCGGAGGAGTGGGTACGGGGAGCTCACGGCAGTGTGGCACCGGGGCGATGGTTGAAGGAAGGTCCAGATACATAATAGTAGGTGCATTCTTGCCAGTCCGACGTTTGGAAGGGTCCACCATGCAGAAGTAGCAGTTGCTTGAGTGGTCAGTGGGTTCCCGCCAAATTCTTGGGATAGCGAACTTCATGGCTCTCTTTTCCCCTCTGTACCATCCTACAAAAATACATTTATTTCACCCATGACTAATGTGTAAGAGATTCTCGCAACATTTTTCATATATGATATATTTTTTCAATAACATTGAAAATTGTAAAACATTTTAAAATTAAAAACTTTTACAATTTTAAAAATTTTAACAAATTTTATAACATAAAATTCCGAGCAACAATTGTCCATCTTACCTTCCAGAGGTTTTTTTGCAGCGCTCGCAGGTGAAATGAGATGCCCAGGGTTTGTCTTGATCCCCGACAGGCATGCCTGAAATATGCCTTGTAGGCCTCACACATCTTAGCAGATGCTTCCACAGAGTACTTTTTCGCTCTTGTCTTGATAAATTGGCCGCAGACATAGCAAAATACGTCTGCCGGATGCTTGCAGCCTCTTGATGCCATCTCAGAAAAATGCAGATATGTATCCACTTAGGCAGCTGGAACTAAACTGAACTGGTGGGCTTAAGCCCCTGTATTTATACTACTATTTATATTACTGGAAAGTTCTAGAAAGTTCTAGAAAAGTTACTCCAAGTTTACTCAGCACTGAATCTATCTGGAATGTTCTGGAAAATAGGTAAATTTAAAAATATCACTGTCCTGGTCACAAAAGCAAAGTTTGTGGGGAATAATAGCCATTTTCTATACTTTTGAGGCATAAGCAATTAGGAAATAACACTTACTACCCAGGAACAAAAAAAAAAATGGCTTACAAGGTGTTCCATTAATACTATTATAATAAACGAATAAGTAATCCCACGGGGACATAGAGTGCCATAAATTACATCGACGTCACAAAAAATTAACACACATAACTTACACGATACGGGACATCAGACGTGTGCTATTTTTAAATTACATCCTAACGTAACAAAAGATACACATGACTTACACAGCATACGGACATTAAATTCACGTAATACGTAACTAGGCCTCCTCACTATCTTGTAAGGCGATTTGTGATGGTGGTCCACTCTTGAAAGGCGCTATATAAAAAAGCGTCTGTGCGAGCTAGCTAAAAATGTTTACTTGCGTTACAAACGATATGGAGGGCAGAGAAAATAAAAAATGCGCTACTCTCCCAGTCCTTGTTTCGCAAAGCTTGCGCAGGAAAAAGTTCGCGTTACTTTGCCAAGTCGCATGGAACATGTTAGGTTGGACCCAACCCAACCTGTCGTCAGAAGTGCCACTGTGAGTGACTTTCGTATAATGCGCGCAGTCAAGCCTGTCGGACGGAGCACGCTTTGTGAAACGCGTGCCCCCAGGGGATCCTTTCACTGATATATTTTGATGTAAAGGTACTATATATAAATAATAAGTATATTTATTATTATTATTATTATTATTATTATTATTATTACTATTCTTAGCAACTTAAAGAAAGAAAGTAAGAAATTAACACCGGGGGACATAAAAATTCAAAACCAAAATCAATTTGTATAGCCACTTAAACGATCTTAATGCGAGTTTAATCCACGTAATCCCATTTCAAATGGATTTGAAGATGGACTGTGCGGAAATGCCAGGCTAACAGCAGCATTTAAAAACTTACACCTTCGCTGAATCACACGCACACACACACACGCACACTCCATGCTGCAGGAACTGAATGTTAAAACCGGATAAACCCTGCGCCGTAATCCCAGTTTAAATAAAACAGACAGATTAATGAACATGAGCCAGGAATATAGGCGCACAATTCTGAGGGTTTCCTGGATTTCTTTTTTATTCTAAATTTGTTATTAAAATATATTAAAACCGTGCTTTACTGTGGCGCGCACACACACACACACAGAATCGAGGTGAAATCCATCGCAGGTCTGCCACTGGTAATTGATTAGGGGTGTGAGAGCAACACAGACTGAGCGAAACAATGGAATACCACACAGCGCATTGTAGGTAAAAAACTACAGCTCCCAGCATCCCTCACCATTGCCGCGGGTGCAGAGGCATGCTGGGAGCTGTAGTCCTAACTGGGGCTGTACCGATTCACAATACAATAACTACGGCAGTGCAGCTAGAACTGAAGAGCAGCTCCTTAACTCACAGTCAAAGCAACGCAGACTGAGCAAAAAACAAACTGTGACGAGAATCCAGGCAAACAGACGCCAGTAAGATCAAGTCAACTCTCACTAACCGTCAAATCATAATAGCTGCAATAATAAATGTAAATAAAGGGGCTCCCGAGTGGCGCCCCCTATAGTCTGGAGGTCGCCGGTTCGAGTCCAGGCTATTCCACTGCCGACCGAGCACGGGAGTTCCAGGGCTCGTGGCGCTCGGTCGCCTCAAGGGTACCCCACCGGCGCCGGCCACCAATAAATCCGCCGGTCTACACCGGCGCAGAGTGGCGCCACCCATGCGGGGGACATCCAGACCGGCACTGCGGACGCCCGAAACCGGACATTTCGGACGGGTACCTCGACAGGAAGGCTGCGACATAGAGACTCCGCGACTCCAGCCACTCCACTCCAGACGTCGCACCTTTCTTCGCCCGCCGACTGACGTGTGCGAAGCTTCTGTCGTACACAAGCAGGAAGCGGGGGAGGGCCAGTCGCCTTTCTCAGTACTCTGATTTTTATTAACCGATAAAGATTTGACCCTCTTTTTACTTTTTGTTTAAATGATTCAACTACTGATGATTTAATATTATTATTATTATTCTATAATTATTAAACGTCGAGGGTAAGGGAAACCCTTGGCAGGGAGATGTAATATCTATGTTAAGAGAAGAAGTTGGCGTCTAGGGGGGGGCTGGGGGGGGGGGCAGATGGAACTGGGGACGGGGAAGCTGAATCTTTCTCCGTGCTCACTTGCGTCCAATCAGGCTTAGGACGAGTGAAGGGATGGGGGGGGTCCCCCCATACTTATCTGATCCTCTACCCTTCACAGGGTACTCGGGACTACAGAGGGGAAGTGTCAATGTGAGATGCTGTGGGACGAAAAGTGGGCAAGTCTGTCTAACGAGACCCTCAACTTTTACCGTCAGACAGAGATGTTGGGGGAAAATGAGTTCGAGGGGGGGGGGGGGGACGACTGGGTCGACACCCGCGGGGTTACTTTCCCTTCCCCCCCCGCCCACCCCCCCAAGGGGTCCCCAAATTCTGGAAGTGACTGAGCTTCTCGTTGGACAAAGACATCTGTTGTGTCACTCGTCCCTGTTGTGCACCTTTAGGAAAATCCTTGTTATTGTGTCTATACAACATCTATAGATATTTATATCTTTGTATGATAATGTTACACGGGAAATGTTTATTAATGGGGATATATATATATATATATATATGTAATATCTGTGTGTTGTGTGCAACAGACTTTCTACGACTCACATACATAATCTATATTAGAATCTTTATTTTTATATAGCGCCTTTCATAGTGGACCACCATCACAAAGTGCTTTACAAGATACGAGACTAGGGTGTGTGAACTATGCATCAGCTGCAGAGTCACTCACAACAACGTCTCACCCCAAAGACGCAGCACAAGGAGGTTCAGTGACTTGCTCAGGGTCCCACACAGCGATTCAGGGGCTGAGCTGGGATTTGAACCTCCTGCTTACAAGCCTGTTTCTTTAACCGCTGGACCACACTGCCTCCTGATATATCCAGCCAATCTATCAATTAACCTCCCTAATTAAGCCCTGGATCAAACACTCATTCTCTGTCTCGCTGTTTGTGTTTTCAACCTTCCTCCTCCACTCCTCCTCCTCCTCCAAAACGCATCGCCACCCCTGCAACGTTCTCCCACTAGGGGGGATCGGGTGCGGTTCACTTCCCTACCACGGATCCAGCCGAGCTGGCCTTGAAGCTTCTCCGAGAGCCAGGGTGGGACCCCCGGCCAAATCTGTCTTAACAAGTTAATTTCCTTCTCTGCTTTCAGAATCCCTGTCGCCCTGCGCGGCTCCGTCTCGGACGCGAGGGCGCCTCTCTGCGCACCAAGGAGAAAGCACATCTTCCTACTGAAGTCATGAGCATATAATTCCTATTTCTAATCCCAGGGTTTACTCCGAGCAGCCATTGCTCCTGTTCGATGAACGATTACGTTTAAAATTACGATTACAAATTTAGTTCACCTTGTTACTTTGAAGTGAAATGCGGGAGATCTGAGAGCCAGCTAATTCAATATAGTCTAGTGTAGAGAACTCAGTGCTGTACTGGGGATCTGAGAGCAGCTAATTCAATACAGTCTAGTGTAGAGAACTCAGTGCTGTACTGGGGATCTGAGAGCAGCTAATTCAATACAGTCTAGTGTAGAGAACTCAGTGCTGTACTGGGGATCTGAGAGCCAGCTAATTCAATACAGTCTAGTGTAGAGAACTCAGTGCTGTACTGGGGATCTGAGAGCCAGCTAATTCAATACAGTCTAGTGTAGAGAACTCAGTGCTGTACTGGGGATCTGAGAGCAGCTAATTCAATACAGTCTAGTGTAGAGAACTCAGTGCTGTACTGGGGATCTGAGAGCAGCTAATTCAATACAGTCTAGTGTAGAGAACTCAGTGCTGTACTGGGGATCTGAGAGCCAGCTAATTCAATACAGTCTAGTGTAGAGAACTCAGTGCTGTACTGGGGATCTGAGAGCCAGCTAATTCAATACAGTCTAGTGTAGAGAACTCAGTGCTGTACTGGGGTTCAGAGAGCGAGCTAATTCAATATCTATCAATCTATATATCAATTAATCTAACTATCTACAGTATCTACAATATAATTATAAATTGAAGTATATATTGGATATGATTATATATAATTTCATTTTTTGTTTTCTTTATGTGTTTAAGAATTTAACTATCTATCTATCTATCTATCTATCTATTTATCTATCTATCTATCTATCTATCTATCTATCTATCTATCTATACAGCACACAGATAGAAATATACAGACACAGCAGTACTCACAGTCCAGGGGTATTTGAAGGGCAGCCTGGGTCCGACTCACACACAGGACCAGAACCTGCAGCAGAACCAGTGCCCAGATCCGCGGGCCTCCCCCTCCCAGCTCCTTATAATCCTTCATTCTGACAGACACACGCAGATATACACAGATCAGCCGTGTGTATGCAAATGTAGCTCAGAGGAATCGCAATCCTTTCTTTCCTTCCGTCCGCCGTGCTTTGCTCGCTTGGTTTGAGGCAGAGGTCCTCGAGGATCGCGGGGAATGAGGCTCAGTGGTGCAGGCAGGCAGGCAGGGCTCTGTGTGAAGGTGTGGATGTCTCTCTGGGGGGTTTGGGACTCCTTGCTTTCTTGATGGTAGCCGAGGCTTGATGCGCTGAAAAAAAAAAAAAAAAGAAAGAACTCCCCTCCCCACACCCTTTGGGATCTGAGGAAAAGAGAGAGAGAGAGAGAGAGAGAGAGAGGGAGGGAGAGAGAGAGAGTATCGTTAGTCAGTTGCATTTATGTGACATTTGGGATTTCTTGTATGTGTTAATGTATGTGTAATTCGCCCTGACTGAATGCGATCCAGCCCTCTGAAATGCCTTTATAATATACAGCACTAGACTCTGATATTGATGAGATCCAGCCTTCTGAAATTCCTTTATAATATATAACACTAGACCCTGCTATTGATGAGATCCAGCCCTCTGAAATGTCTTTATAATATACAGCACTAGACCCTGATATTGATGAGATCCAGCCCTCTGAAATGTCTTTATAATATACAGCACTAGACCCTGATATTGATGCGATCCAGCCCTCTGAAATGTCTTTATAATATACAGCACTAGACCCTGATATTGATGAGATCCAGCCCTCTGAAATGTCTTTATAATATACAGCACTAGACCCTGATATTGATGAGATCCAGCCCTCTGAAATGTCTTTATAATATACAGCACTAGACCCTGATATTGATGAGATCCAGCCCTCTGAAATGTCTTTATAATATACAGCACTAGACCCTGATATTGATGCGATCCAGCCCTCTGAAATGTCTTTATAATATACAGCACTAGACCCTGATATTGATGCGATCCAGCCCTCTGAAATGTCTTTATAATATACAGCACTAGACCCTGATATTGACGCGATCCAGCCCTCTGAAATGTCTTTATAATATACAGCACTAGACACTGATATTTGGTGCTTTTCTGTATTGTTACACTCTTAGTAACCTGTATTTGGGGGGTTGGTTGGTAAAATGGTCTGTTTTCAACCTGCTTCCACCTGTCTGCAAACTGTGCTGCGTTTTATTGGGCCCTCTAAGGTTAAAGGATCAATACAAAGCAATGGATCAATGAATAAAATCAATAGAAGCCAGCCCTCATTACTCCTCTAGAGACCCGAGAAATAAATATCTGTAGTGCAAGAACACTAAATAAGAGCCTCTCTGTCTGTCTGCCTACCTGTGTGTGTGTGTGTGTCTGTCTGCCTGCATGTATGTCTGTCTCAAACGTGCAGCTACAGACACGTGCAGACAGACAAACGGACACTGTATCACCTAGCCCCCCCCCCCCCCCCCCCCCAACCCCCCCCAGATACGGTAAGGAGAGACCCGAAGTTTATTTGTTTGGGATGGAAAACGTTAGTTTCACAAAACTGCCATTGAGATGGTGTTTAAAAGTGGGGCAGTGAGTACACAGATGCAGCATCCCCATTCGATACTAACCCTTTTAAATATTTAAACTAGCAGGGGGGCTCTGTGTTAACCATGCCTCAGGGTCAGTGTGCATACAGACACAGAGAGAGAGGAACGCGCTCAGAATTCAGCAGCAGCCTGCCTCCCACTCCCCCCTCACACACACACACAGGCCCGCCAGCATTCAAAATGAATTCACAGATTCGAGGGGTCTCACCCTGGACGTGCATCGCAATGACGAAACTCCAAGGACGAGAGCCATAGAGATTGATAGAACACAGGGATCTCTGAAACGATACGGGGACCCCTTTAAAAAAGAGGTGCCCCCCCTCCTCCCCTCCCCTCCTCTCTAACTAGCCTGCAGTCAGTTATATTTCATTTCAAATAGCAAAGCAAAATTATATTCAGAAACATACCGACAGGCAGTTTTCTTTATTCTAGCAGTCTCTCTATCCTCCCTTATCTCCATGTCGACAGATCTGACTTGAAATGAGTTTCAACCTGAGCCACACAGACTCGCACACGCACACACACACACACACAAGCATGGTAAAGCACAGAGAGGTCTGGTAAAGCATAGGGAAGCATTGTAAAGCACAGAGAGGTGTGGTAAAGCATAGGGAAGCATTGTAAAGCACATAGAGGTCGCATAGGGAATCACTGCGTAACATTCGGAGAGGGGGTAAAGCATAGGGAAGCATTGTAAAGCACAGAGAGGTCTGGTAAAGCATAGGGAAGCATTGTAAAGCACAGCGAGGGCTGGTAAAGCACAGGGAAGCATTGTAAAGAAACCATGGTAAACTAACCCACCCTCTCTCCTCTATCTCCCCTCCTCTCTCTCATTCCTTTGAGGTCACTGAAGTCTAACCCACATACCATCTGCTGCTGATACAACAAATGAGTGCAACAGAGAGAGAAAGAAAGTGGAAGAGAGGGGGGGGGGCGGTGAGGGGAAGAGAGAGTGGGAGAGAGGCATGGAGGATAAACTGCTCCCTCCGTCCCTCCCTCCCTCACCCCCTTAAGAGAAAGGGTGTTCCCTCCAGTCCAAACTTGAGGTTACTGAAAATTCATCTCAAAGTTAGATTAGAGGCCAGCTTGCAGTTTCTCAATCTGCCGCTCCTGTTGGAGTGAGAGTGGTGATCCCCTCGGCTCTGCTAATCTAACGAAGGGTTTCGATGCACGCCCCTCCAGACCTAGTTAGCATTGTTGAGGGGAGACTAGAACCCAGCGTCACCGCGTGCAACATGCACTCTAGCAGGACAGCAGAGCTGCACAGGCACCCAGATCTGTGAGCTGATCTCTATCTGCCAGATTTTATAATCTGCTTGACAATGCCAAATTACTGTGCAAATTTATCATGCCTCTCTGTGCTTTACAATGCTTCCCTATGCTTTACCAGACCTCTCTGTGCTTTACAATGCTTCGCTATGCTTTACCCGACCTCTCTGTGTTTTACAATGCTTCCCTATGCTTTACCCGACCTCTCTGTGCTTTACAATGCTTCCCTAAGCTTTGCCAGACCTCTCTGTGCTTTACAATGCTTCCCTAAGCTTTACCAGACCTCTCTGTGCTTTACAATGCTTCCCTATGCTTTACCAGACCTCTCTGTGCTTTACAATGCTTCCCTATGCTTTACCAGACCTCTCTGTGCTTTACAATGCTTCCCTATGCTTTACCAGACCTCTCTGTGCTTTACAATGCTTCCCTATGCTTTACCAGACCTCTCTGTGCTTTACAATGCTTCCCTATGCTTTACCAGCCTCTCTGTGCTTTACAATGCTTCCCTATGCTTTACCAGACCTCTCTGTGCTTTACAATGCTTCCCTATGCTTTACCAGACCTCTCTGTGCTTTACAATGCTTCCCTATGCTTTACCAGACCTCTCTGTGCTTTACAATGCTTCCCTATGCTTTACCAGACCTCTCTGTGCTTTACAATGCTTCCCTATGCTTTACCAGACCTCTCTGTGCTTTACAATGCTTCCCTATGCTTTACCAGACCTCTCTGTGCTTTACAATGCTTCCCTATGCTTTACCAGACCTCTCTGTGCTTTACAATGCTTCCCTATGCTTTACCAGACCTCTCTGTGCTTTACAATGCTTCCCTATGCTTTACCAGACCTCTCTGTGCTTTACAATGCTTCCCTATGCTTTACCAGACCTCTCTGTGCTTTACAATGCTTCCATATGCTTTACCAGACCTCTCTGTGCTTTACAATGCTTCCCTATGCTTTACCAGACCTATCTGTGCTTTACAATGCTTCCCTATGCTTTACCAGACCTCTCTGTGCTTTACAATGCTTCCCTATGCTTTTCCAGACCTCAATGTGCTTTACAATGCTTCCCTATGCTTTACCAGACCTCTCTGTGCTTTACAATGCTTCCCTGTGCTTTACCACTCTGCAGCTTCATGCTTTTTGTGTGCTTTGATGAAGGGGAGGTTTTCTAGGGGGCTCCCTATAAAGATTGTAAGATGTTTCTAATTCAGCGTGTCACTTTGCCTGCGTGGATCTGGTGCTTGATTTCCACACGCTGCAATTAATGCAATTTCCTGATCCTCCCCAAACAAAGACAATCACATTTTATCTGCTTGAGAAGACATTTACAAACCTGAAGCAGCAGCTGAATTTTATATATATATATATTTGCATCCAGTCACTCACTCGGGCAAAACTTGATGCAAAGCACATGAATCATTTAAAAACCTTTTCATACAATGTTTAGATTGCATTATAAATGACAAATAAAATACCCTGCAGATGCTTTTGTAAAATGCTGATTAGTTTATCAGTGTAGGAAAGCACAGAGAAGATAATGAACCAGCCTGTGATCAATGTCTGTCTCTGTGTTTGTGCCTCTGTGTCTGTGTCTCAGTGTGTGTGTGTGCGTCTCGGTGTGTGCGTTGTGTCAGACACAGAGTCGTACCACAGAGTCACACCACACACACGCAGAGGCAACACACCGTTTCAACCCGGGCGGGGACCCACATTAGAACACATCAACGTTGCGTGTTGTGTGTTAATGTTGGTGTACATATCACATAAGAACATAAGAACATAAGAAAGTTTACAAACGAGAGGAGGCCATTCGGCCCATCTTGCTCGTTTGGTTGTTAGTAGCTTATTGATCCCAAAATCTCATCAAGCAGCTTCTTGAAGGATCCCAGGGTGTCAGCTTCAACAACATTACTGGGGAGTTGATTCCAGACCCTCACAATTCTCTGTGTAAAAAAGTGTCTCCTATTTTCTGTTCTGAATGCCCCTTTTTCTAAACTCCATTTGTGACCCCTGGTCCTTGTTTCTTTTTTCAGGCTGAAAAAGTCCCTTGGGTCGACACTGTCAATCCCTTTTAGAATTTTGAATGCTTGAATTAGGTCGCCACGTAGTCTTCTTTGTTCAAGACTGAACAGATTCAATTTTTTTAGCCTGTCTGCATATGACATGCCTTTTAAGCCCGGAATAATTCTGGTCGCTCTTCTTTGCACTCTTTCTAGAGCAGCAATATCTTTTTTATAGCGAGGTGACCAGAACTGAACACAATATTCAAGATGAGGTCTTACTAGTGCATTGTACAGTTTTAACATTACTTCCCTTGATTTAAATTCAACACTTTTCACAATGTATCCGAGCATCTTGTTAGCCTTTTTTATAGCTTCCCCACATTGTCTAGATGAAGACATTTCTGAGTCAACAAAAACTCCTAGGTCTTTTTCATAGATTCCTTCTCCAATTTCAATATCTCCCATATGATATTTATAATGTACATTTTTATTTCCTGCGTGCAGTACCTTACACTTTTCTCTATTAAATGTCATTTGCCATGTGTCTGCCCAGTTCTGAATCTTGTCTAGATCATTTTGAATGACCTTTGCTGCTGCAACAGTGTTTGCCACTCCTCCTACTTTTGTGTCGTCTACAAATTTAACAAGTTTGCTTACTATACCAGAATAGAAATCATTAATGTAGATTAGGAATAGCAGAGGACCTAATACTGATCCCTGTGGTACACCGCTGGTTACCACACTCCATTCTGAGGTTTTTCCTCTAATCAGTACTTTCTGTTTTCTACATGTTAACCACTCCCTAATCCATGTACATGTGTTTCCTTGAATCCCAACTGCGTTCAGTTTGAGAATTAATCTTTTGTGCGGGACTTTGTCAAAAGCTTTCTGGAAATCTAAATAAACCATGTCATATGCTTTGCAATTATCCATTATGGATGTTGCATCCTCAAAAAAATCAAGCAAGTTAGTTAGGCACGATCTCCCTTTCCTAAAACCATGCTGACTGTCTCCCAGTACCCTGTTACCATATAGGTAATTTTCCATTTTGGATCTTATTATAGTTTCCATAAGTTTGCATATAATAGAAGTCAGGCTTACTGGTCTGTAGTTACCTGGTTCAGTTTTGTTTCCCTTTTTGTGGATCGGTATTACGTTTGCAATTTTCCAGTCTGTCGGTACCACCCCTGTGTCAAGAGACTGCTGCATGATCTTGGTTAGCGGTTTGTAAATTACTTCTTTCATTTCTTTGAGTACTACTGGGAGGATCTCATCCGGCCCAGGGGATTTGTTTATTTTAAGAGCTCCTAGTCCCTTTAACACTTCTGCCTCAGTTATGCTAAAGTCATTGGTACACGGGGTATAAACGGGTCTGTATAACACGAGTGTTTAAAATGTATATTTGTATTTAGGCACGAGGATTGCTCAGCACTTCACATGCAGGTAAAATGTAATAATATGCGAGCACGGGGAATTGCACTTTATTAATTCACATGCAGTTGTACCGAGAGTCCAATTGAATGATTGATTAGCAATCGAGTCTCAGTACAGCTGCATAAGTGCAGCATGTTTTCACTCACTCGGGGTTGTGTGCTCGATGAGTGGAGAACGGGATTGGAGACGGAGGTAATAATAATAATAATAATAATAATAATAATAATAATAATAATAATAATAATAATAATAATAATAATAATAATAATAGTTCAAATAGAAGCTCACCGTGTTTGTTTAGTGTTAGTCTGTTTTGTTTCATCTTTGTTTTGGCTACCAGTGCCGTGTCCTGTGTTTTGTTTGTCTTGCAACCTTTTATTTTCTGTCTGTCTGTTCAATATTAAATGCTGAGCTGGACCATTCGCTCAGCTCCACCTCTCTTTGTTTATTTCCTGTTTCTGGTCTGACGTCCCCCACTCCAGCCATCTTTGTGACAGTGTGTGTCTCAGTGTGTGTGTGCAGGTATTACTGTCAATGTGGGGACAAAATTTGAGAAAATGTCCCCACAAAGACAGTAACCCCTGAAGTAAACGACGCTGTGGGAACGTCCCCACTTTGTAAAACACCTTTTTAAGAAGTAAAACTCGACAAAATATTTACTTCTTTGTCAAATTTCTCCCTGTGTGGAGTTTTGTCTTACTGGATCACGCTCGCACGCAGACAGACAGGAAATCTATGCAGCGTATTAATTCAGAAACATCCCATTGTCAGTGACTGGCATGTGAGTGACAGCCGTGTGACACTAATTGCCCTCTCCTGTCTTCCTGAGTAAAGGCTAGACTCTCTCGCTCCCTGTCGCTGAATGTCCACGCTCTGTCAAACCTGCTAGAACCAACACAGTACCACAAGAACACTGCAGTGTCCTCCCATGCTTTCCCTTGGCTACTATTCATTTACCACAGCTTGCCCTGGATCCTCATGTTTAATATGCTTTACCACACCTCTCTGTGCTTTACAATGCTTCCCTATGCTTGGTTTGCCATGCATTTTTGTACTCTAGCCTATACAGTCCTTACCTGCACTTTACCAGGTACAAAATGTATCTAATAAGTGACCTGAGTGCAGGGCTGGTGCCTCCCCACCTCTCCCTCTCTCCTTCTCTCTCTCCCTCTCCTCCTCTCCCTCTCTCCTTCTCTCTCTCTCCCTCTCTCCTTCTCTCTCTCTCCTTCTCTCCGTCTCTCTCTCCCTCTCCCTCTCTCCTCTCCTCTCTCCCTCTCCTCTCCTCTCTCTCTCCTCTCTCTCTCTCTCTCTCTCTCCCTCTCTCCCTCTCTCTCTCTCCCTCTCTCCTCCCTCCCCTCTCTCCCTCTCTCCCTCTCTCCTTCTCTCTCTCCCTCTCCCTCCCCACCTCTCCCTCTCTCCTTCTCTCTCTCCCTCCCCCCCTCTCTCTCTCTCCTTCTCTCTCCCTCTCCACCTCTCCCTCTCTCCTTCTCTCTCTCCCTCCCCACCTCTCCCTCTCTCCCTCTCTCCTTCTGTCTCTCCCTCCCCACCTCTCCTCTCTCTCCTTCTCTCTCTCCCTCTCTCTCTCTCCCCTCCTCTCCCTCTCTCTCTCTCTCTCTCTCTCCCTCCCTCTCTCTCTCTCTCTCCCTCTCTCTCTCCCTCTCCCTCCTCCCTTCTCTCTCCCCTTCTCTCTCTCCTCCTTACAGAGTTTTCAGCAGCGTTGGTGTGTGAATGAGGGATTGTGTGTGCTGGGGGAGGAGGGAGAGCGACAGTTTTTTGTGTGTGTGTGTGTGTGTATATATATATATATATATATATATATCTATATATATATATATATATATATATATATATATATAAAGATTTGTTCTATTATATAACCTTGTTTATTAGTTGAATTTTGTGTTTTTATTGTAAATTCTAGTTTTTTCAAATGTTTCAATAAAGAACCCTTAAAGTCAAAAGTCTCTCCCTCTCCTTCTCTCTTTCATCTTTCTCCCTCTCTCACATCCCCTCGCTCTCTATGAAACCTTAATAATTTAGAGGGATTTTTTTCACCAATAGGGTCGTCAGGGGCAACCAGAACCTCTCATCCAGCTGTTTCCGTGACAACGAGATTGTTTCCTGCCTCCCCTGCTGTGTCAGAACCACAGGTTTTGGATTGTGTTGTATCGCCTGTAGAGTTTTATTTCATCCTCACCTTACATCTACTTTCAGTCGATATTAAAGTTTGCAAAGGTACATTTGCACAGATATTTGGCAGTTTTTCCACCATTGATTATACTCTGCATTTACCAGACCTCTCTGTGCTTTACAATGCTTGCCTATGCTTTACCAGACCTCTCTGTGCTTTACAATGCTTCCCTATGCTTTACCAGACCTCTCTGTGCTTTACAATGCTTCCCTATGCTTTACCAGACCTCTCTGTGCTTTACAATGCTTCCCTATGCTTTACCAGACCTCTCTGTGCTTTACAATGCTTCCCTATGCTTTACCAGACCTCTCTGTGCTTTACAATGCTTCCCTATGCTTTACCAGACCTCTCTGTGCTTTACAATGCTTCCCTATGCTTTACCAGACCTCTCTGTGCTTTACAATGCCTCCCTATGCTTTACCAGACCTCTCTGTGCTTTAAAATGGTTCCCTATGCTTTATCATGCTTTCAGACAAAGAAATACATACACTCAAACACACACACACACACACACACACACACACACACACACACACACATATAATGACTATTTGGTTGAGATAATTTTCTTTGTTTGCTCTCAAACACACACTAAACGCTTCAGTTCCGGGCGAAAATAAAGCAGATGAGCAGTTAATGAGTGTTGTGCTTTAATTAACAGAGTAATTAGCAAGTTGAGATAGACTGAGTGAGAGAGAGAGAGGCAGTGGAGGACAAACTGTCGCCAGCAGCATGAAGCCAGTCGAACCAGCAGCGGACTGGGAGCAAACTGGGAGGAGAGAAGAGCGTGAGACACACACACACTCACAGTGCTGGTGGCAAATGATTCTCAGTGGTGCTTGAAATGTGTCACGCAGAGCAAACAAAAATAACAAGGCTGAAACAGTTACCAATGAGAGCTGAGCCTGGGGCAAGAGAGAGGAGAGGAAAGGAGAGGAGAGGAGAGGGGGAGGGAGATCCAGACTAAGTTCCATGATAATGGATTATAATTTCATCACGAGTTTCTCAAATACTGTTTCATCGGTAGCTTGAAAAGACTCAGTCAGCAGTTTCATTTCTTATCCAAAAATCTCTGGGGAGCAGGCAGTCATGGAAGCATGCATCCTTGAATTTGTAGCGATCACTCTGCACAACTGAGAAGCAGTTGTACTGTCCTCCCTAAGGAGATACCACTGGCCCAATATCTGTAACTAACTAAGTCAGCAAGAGTGACAGACAGCAAAAGCAGGGACGTCAGGGGTGTCAATTTCATGAACAAACGGTTTATTTTTATAGTCAAAAATAACACTATAGCGAAATGAATGCAGTGTCTGGTGGGCCTCCAATAAACCCACACACACACAAACACCACACCAATACAAAACCAACACACCGACAGGCCAAAAAGACAAAGGTGAATGAATAATTATACAGGGAAACCAATTACAAAGACAGTCTTCATGGCAATGGATGATAAATGAAATTTAGGCCAAACAAGTCCAGTGACGCAATGCAATGATCGTTGAAAATGGCGGGTCTGTCGTGTAGTACCGGGTTGAACAGCCGTTTGGAAAATATCAGGAGGACCAGGAACAACATGAAGACAGAACACGCTAACAAAAACAACCCCTAAACAGACCTTGAACAGGAACTAAACTTAAACAAGTAACAGTGTAAACAAAAAAGAAAGGTTTAGACAAAGTACAAGATTAACAAGTTACTCTAGAATTAAGTAATATGCTGTTTATTAAATGGATTCCTCAAGAGAAAAGGGAGTTCCCTCTTGGTCTAGCCAGCCAGCTTTAATACTCTGAGATTGGAGGAATGAGCCAATGGGGTGAGAGGATGAACAGAGGGTGATAGCAAGGAACTATGGGAATTTGAGTTTTAACCTGGCCAGACTACTGACCCTAATAAAAGGGACAGGTGGGTGAAACTTACACCCATTTTATGGAGCAAGTGAATTGCTACAAATTAATGAAATAAATAAATAAGGGAGAGAGGGAGGCAGGAATGGAGAGAGGGAGGCAGGGAGGTAGAAAGAGAGGGAGGAAGGAAGATCTAGCACATACTCGCTGTGCATCAGTGTCCTAGGTGAATGCAGACTGACAGCTGTCTCTGTCAATTTCGTTTGTCACTACCAGGATCTTCATCTGTCTGATGAGCCAAGTGTGTCACAGACAACTCCCACTAACATTCTGACAGCTCTGTGAATCCGACAGACACACACACACACACACACACAAACACACAGAGACACACACAAACACACAGAGACACGCATACACACACAAACACACAGAGACACACACAAACACACAGAGACACGCGCACACACACACACACACACACACAGACACACACAACACACTACACACACACACACACACACTGACACACACACACACACACACACATACACACACACACACACACACACACACACACACACACACACACAGACACACACACACACACACACACACACAGACACACACAGACACACACACACACACACACACACACACACACACACACACACACACACACACACACACACACACACACAACACACACACACACACACACAGACACACACACAGACACACACAGACACACACACACACACACACACACACACACACACACACACACACACACACACACACACACACACCACACTGTCACACACACACACAGTATGTGTGTGGTGTACAGTGTATGTGTAACACTGACACACACACACACTGACACACACACACACACACACAGACACACTGACACACACACACACATTGACACACTGACACACACACACTGACACACTGACACACACACACACACACACACACTGACACACACACTGAGACGCACACACACACACACACACACACACTCAGACATACACACACACACACACACACACACACAGAGCACACACACAAACACACACACACACACACACACACACACACACACACACACACTGACACACACACACACACACACACACACTGACACACACAGACACACACACACACACACAGACACTAGTTAACAAGACTAGAGTGCAATTTAGATAAAAAGAGAGTTCTTTCAGCACTGCACACGTCAGGAAGAAAATGGAACCATGTTATTATTATGAATAATAATAATAATAATAATAATAATAACACGCCCTTGAAGAGTCAGAGTTGACTGGAAATGACTGAGGGCTTTGTTAACAGCTGGCCGGTCGATGTGTCACAACGTGTAAATTGAACACAAGACACAGCGCTGCCGGGGAGCGCACGGCTCGGTCCTTGGGGAGCTCTGGGGCCTGCCTGTCAGACCAGACCAGGGCTCTGAGTTACTCAACTGGGTGTGAGCATTAATGTGCTCAGAAGGACTGGACTGTTTAAATACTGTAGCCACTCGACAGGCTGACTGCAAACAGCAATTGAAGATGGGTTTCGTCTAAAACTCATCAGGATATTCTAATATCACGTTTATATAAGTGGCCCACAGTGTGACAAAGCACAGTGAAAGCATGGTAAAGCATAGGGAAGCATTGTAAAGCACAGAGAAGGATGGTAAAGCATAGGGAAGCATTGTAAAGCACAGAGAGGTCTGGTAAAGCATAGGGAAGCATTGTAAAGCACAGAGAAGGATGGTAAAGCATAGGGAAGCATTGTAAAGCACAGAGAGGTATGGTAAAGCATAGGGAAGCATTGTAAAGCACAGAGAGGTCTGGTAAAGCATAGGGAAGCATTGTAAAGCACTGAGAGGGCTGGTAAAGCATAGGGAAGCATTGTAAAGCACAGAAAGGTCTGGTAAAGCACATGGAAGCATTGTAAAGCACAGAGAGGTCTGGTAAAGCATAGGGAAGCATTGTAAAGCACAGAGAGGTCTGGTAAAGCATAGGGAAGCATTGTAAAGCACAGAGAGGTCTGGTAAAGCATAGGGAAGCATTGTAAAGCACAGAGAGGGCTGGTAAAGCATAGGGAAGCATTGTAAAGCACAGAGAGGTCTGGTAAAGCATAGGGAAGCATTGTAAAGCACAGAGAGGTCTGGTAAAGCATAGGGAAGCATTGTAAAGCACAGAGAGGTGTGGTAAAGCATAGGGAAGCATTGTAAAGCACAGAGAGGTCTGGTAAAGCATAGGAAAGCATTGTAAAGCAGAGAGAGGTCTGGTAACGCATAGGGAAGCATTGTAAAGCACAGAGAGGCCTGGTAAAGCATAGGGAAGCATTGTAAAGCACAGAGAGGTATGGCAAAGCATAGGGAAGCATTGTAAAGCACAGAGAGGTCTGGTAAAGCATAGGGAAGCATTGTAAAGCACAGAGAGGGAGGGGAGTTTGTAGAACAGGGGAGATCCTCGTTGTGTTAGTAAGTACAGCAGTCAGATGTGTGCTGACAAAACAAAATCAAATTGATTAAGAGTCTCAGATCAAGCAGGTGAGTCTCAGGCAACCAAAGAGAGCTCCAGAGCTCTCAAAGCATCTTAGTTCAGTGAAGCAGCTTCCTAGACCACATTGCTGGGGTTCACACAAGGCTGGCTTTGTGTGCACAACCTCTTCTTTAGGGGCTTCAAACGAAACCAAAACCTACGAAAAATCAGCAAAAAACTACAGAAATAAACAAGAGAAGCACAAGGGTTTCTGTTGAAGACGCTGAGAAAGACTTCTAGTGGAAACGCTTGCCGTTGAATTGATGAAGTTTCTTTTAGCATGCATAAGGATTTTTAGGTAAAACTAGAAGGAACTACGTCAAGTAATCTCTAAAATAGAATAATAAAAAAAAAACAATGTAAAAAAGGAACAGCACGTCAAAAAGCATTTCTTTCGTATTTGAAAAACCTCTTGAAGAGTGGTGGTGCTGCTGTCGGGCTGTGCTGCTACAGAAGCACTCTGAGACTGTGGCTCTGCTTGGAATCCAGCGTGACAGGGCCTGTCTGCTGGTGTCATTTCCACAAGAGGCAATGGCACAGACAGCCTGAGAATCCCATCCATCCATTATCTGTAACTGCTTAATCCTTTACAGGATCGCGGTGAGCTGGAGGCCAACCCGGCAGACACAGGGCGCAAGGCAGGACTGGACGGGATGCCAGTCCATCGCAGGGCACCACACACACACACAGGGCAACCTCCCACACTCTTTGCAGTGTGGGAGGAAATGGGAGTACCTGGAGAAAACCCACACACAGACAGGGAGAACAGAGCTGTATAGAGGTCTATAGGAAAGAGAACTCCACTCTCAACACTGCAGAGCTGTACAGAGGTCTATAGGAAAGAGAACTCCACTCTCAACACTGCAGAGCTGTATAGAGGTCTATAGGAAAGAGAACTCCACTCTCAACACTGCAGAGCTGTATAGAGGTCTATAGGAAAGAGAACTCCACTCTCAACACTGCAGAGCTGTATAGAGGTCTATAGGAAAGAGAACTCCACTCTCAACACTGCAGAGCTGTATAGAGGTCTATAGGAAAGAGAACTCCACTCTCAACACTGCAGAGCTGTATAGAGGTCTATAGGAAAGAGAACTCCACTCTCAACACTGCAGAGCTGTATAGAGGTCTATAGGAAAGAGAACTCCACTCTCAACACTGCAGAGCTGTATAGAGGTCTATAGGAAAGAGAACTCCACTCTCAACACTGCAGAGCTGTACAGAGGTCTATAGGAAAGAGAACTCCACTCTCAACACTGCAGAGCTGTATAGAGGTCTATAGGAAAGAGAACTCCACTCTCAACACTGCAGAGCTGTATAGAGGTCTATAGGAAAGAGAACTCCACTCTCAACACTGCAGAGCTGTACAGAGGTCTATAGGAAAGAGAACTCCACTCTCAACACTGCAGAGCTGTATAGAGGTCTATAGGAAAGAGAACTCCACTCTCAACACTGCAGAGCTGTACAGAGGTCTATAGGAAAGAGAACTCCACTCTCAACACTGCAGAGCTGTACAGAGGTCTATAGGAAAGAGAACTCCACTCAACACAGTCTATTATCAGATTCTACCCCCAACAATATAAGAGCGCTAATATTAACCGTAGGTTAGGAGTTTAGTATTTATATCATGTATATATTTTACAGACAGACAGACAGAATCAGCGCTCGGTGTTCCCCTGTAAGCAATGTGAGATACCGTTCCTTAAACTCCTATATTGAATCCCGGAGCTCTGAGCAGAGCCTGTGCTTTTAATGAAACACCTGGGACTGAAGCAATGCTGCATGTCTTAATTAATTAATTAATACTTTTCTAGATGTCATTCAATGCACTGGGGGGGGGGGGAATCTAGAAATATATTTAATGCATAATTTTATACTTCATATGTTCTAGCAATAAATGTGTATGATTTCTATACATTCAGATTAAAGTTCCATTTGAGAATTTGTGCACGCCTTCATAACAGTGAGGGAAAAACACAAAACTAGGCAGGAATGAAGGGCTACTGAATTAGCCCGCGGTCTGTCTCTCAGTCTGCCTGCCTGCCTGTCCGTCTGTCTGCGAGTCTGTCTGTCAGTGTGTCTGTCAGTGTGTCTGTCAGTGTGTCTGTCTGTGTGTCTGTCTGTCTGTCGGTGTGTCTGTGTGTCTGTCTGTGTGTCTGTGTGTCTGTCTCTCTGTTTGTCTGTCTGCCTGCCTGCCTGCCTGCCTGCGAGTCTGTGTGTCTGTGTGTCTGTGTGTCTGTCTGTCTGCGAGTCTGTGTGTCTGCCTGCGAGTCTGTGTGTCTGTGTGTCTGTCTGTCTGTCTGCGAGTCTGTCTGTCTGTCTGCCTGCCTGCGTGCCTGCAAGTCTGTGTGTCTGTGTGTCTGTCTGCGAGTCTGTGTGTCTGTCTGCGAGTGTCTGTGTGTCTGTCTGTCGAGTGGACTGTGTGTCTGTCTGCGACGCTCAGACACTGCCTGTCTGCGTGACTGTCAGACAGACGTTCAGACAGACGTGTCTGTGTGTCTGTCAGGTCGGTCTGTCTGTGTCTGTCTGTCGAGTCGCTGTGTGTCTGTCTGCAAGTATGTCTGTTTTCAGACGAGTCTGTCTGCGAGACTGTGTGTCTGTCTGTCAGGTGTCTGTCAGACACACAGTGCAGTGACGGACAGACAGATGCACTCTTCTGTCTGTGAGTCTGTCTGTCTGTGTGTCTGTCTGTCTGCACTCCCGAGCCCCTGCGTGTCTCTGATTGCTGGCGATGCCTTCAATGTGTGAAGCAGCTCCTCTCTGAGTGACTCACTGGTCTCTCGAGCGTCTCTGTGTGACTCAGCTTACTGGAAACCACCAGCTGCACCCCGGCTCCAGCACTCAGAGTGAAATACTCCATCATGCAGCTAGCTTTGCACTGGATCACACTCACTGACAACTCCAGGAGGGGTGCTTGGAGAATACTAGAGAGAGATCGGGAATCATCACAGATCTGTTACAACCTCAAATGCACTTTCCTAATGCATCTCCATAGCTTGCCCTTTATTAATATGATTTACCAGACTTCTCTGTGCTTTACAATGCTTCCCTATGCTTTACCAGACCTCTCTGTGCTTTACAATGCTTCCCTATGCTTTACCAGACCTCTCTGTGCTTTACAATGCTTCCCTATGCTTTACCAGACCTCTCTGTGCTTTACAATGCTTCCCTATGCTTTACCAGACCTCTCTGTGCTTTACAATGCTTCCCTATGCTTTACCAGACCTCTCTGTGCTTTACAATGCTTCCCTATGCTTTACCAGACCTCTCTGTGCTTTACAATGCTTCCCTATGCTTTACCAGACCTCTCTGTGCTTTACAATGCTTCCCTATGCTTTACCAGACCTCTCTGTGCTTTACAATGCTTCCCTATGCTTTACCAGACCTCTCTGTGCTTTACAATGCTTCCCTATGCTTTACCAGACCTCTCTGTGCTTTACAATGCTTCCCTATGCTTTACCAGACCTCTCTGTGCTTTACAATGCTTCCCTATGCTTTACCAGACCTCTCTGTGCTTTACAATGCTTCCCTATGCTTTACCAGACCTCTCTGTGCTTTACAATGCTTCCCTATGCTTTACCAGACCTCTCTGTGCTTTACAATGCTTCCCTATGCTTTACCACACCTCTCTGTGCTTTACAATGCTTCTCTATGCTTTACCAGACCTCTCTGTGCTTTACAATGCTTCTCTATGCTTTACCAGACCTCTCTGTGCTTTACAATGCTTCCCTATGCTTTACCAGACCTCTCTGTGCTTTACAATGCTTCCCTATGCTTTACCAGACCTCTCTGTGCTTTACAATGCTTCCCTATGCTTTACCAGACCTCTCTGTGCTTTACAATGCTTCCCTATGCTTTACCAGACCTCTCTGTGCTTTACAATGCTTCCCTATGCTTTACCAGACCTCTCTGTGCTTTACAATGCTTCCCTATGCTTTACCAGACCTCTCTGTGCTTTACAATGCTTCTCTATGCTTTACCAGACCTCTCTGTGCTTTACAATGCTTCCCTATGCTTTACCAGATCTCTCTGTGCTTTACAATGCTTCCCTATGCTTTACCAGACCTCTCTGTGTTTTACAATGCTTCCCTATGCTTTACCAGACCTCTCTGTGCTTTACAATGCTTCCCTATGCTTTACCAGACCTCTCTGTGCTTTACAATGCTTCCCTATGCTTTACCAGACCTCTCTGTGCTTTACAATGCTTCCCTATGCTTTACCACACCTCTCTGTGCTTTACAGTGCTTCTAGTTTCAATAACACTGATGAAGGCACTAGAGCCCAAACGCTGGACTGCTTGACTAAGGGTGTGTTAGTGATTGGCCATTCTTGTAATGATTTTAAAGGCAGTGGTGTTTATTTTCTGCCCCGTTTGTATTGACTGAATGCCCCCCCTTGTGCATTGCTGTACACAGCATCTCTGTCTAGCAGACCACTCCTCTCCATCGCTTCTCTTTCTCAAGCCTGGGAGACAGTGGCTGTGTTGTTCTCTGTTAACTCTTATGACAAATGGTCACCCTGGCAATGTGAGAAATGCCTTTCTTCAGATCACTCTTCCTGTCTCAGAGTGAAGATCAAAAACAGAAGCATGTGGGAAACTGGCAGGGGAATTAAGCAAAATCTAATATTTGTGGTCCCGTGACTCCTCCTGCACACCCCACAGCCGTGCCTTTACCAGGGGAGACCCTCGGGGACCCCTGCGCTCCCCTGACTGTGTGACTTCTCCTGCACACCCCACGACCGTGCCTTTACCAGGGAAGACCCTCGGGGACCCCTGCTCTCCCCTGACTGTGGGACTCCTCCTACACACCACACTGCCGTGCCTTTGCCAGGAGAGACCCTCAGGGACCCCTGCGCTCCCCTGACTGTGTGACTCCTCCTGCACACCACACTGCCGTGCCTTAACCAGCCCCTGACTCGCTGTGTGGGACCCTGAGCGAGTCACTGAACCTCCTTGTGCTGCGTCTTTGGGGTGAGACGCTGTTGTGAGTGACTCTGCAGCTGATGCATAGTTCACACACCCTAGTCTCGTATCTTGTAAAGCGCTTTGTGAGGCTGGTCCACTATGAAAGGCGCTATATAAAAATAAAGATTATTATTATTATTATTATTATTATTATTATAAATGTTTAACTCTTTCAGCAGAAAGTGATTAGACTGAAAGACTACCCTAGTTAACGTCTAACTACTGTAATTAAATCATTTGTCTTGCACTGAAAACTCAATTAATATGAGGCATTCTAATTCGGATAGGGAAAATAAATTAGGTTTGCAGTAATTGACAGAAAGAGAGAGAGTGGAGCCATTTAGCTAATTCAAGCAATCCTCACCTTAATTTAAAAACGCCTTTTCAAGGTCGTTGCAGATACAGGGTGAGCAAGCTGAGGAGTGATTTGGGAGGGGAGGGGGGGATGTGTGTGTGTGTGTGTGTGTGTGTGTGTGTGTGTGTGTGTGTGTGTGTGTGTGTGTGTCAGTGAATTAACCCTGTGTCGTGTGGACGGGTTGACAGTTGTGTCAGGGGTGTCTGCTTGTGTGTGAAGGTTAGTCTGCTCTGAACGAACCGAAGCTCAAACAGCTGAAATTGAAAAGCTGCATTGAGGAGAGCGGAGCGAAAATAACAATAATAATGCAATCAGTGTGTGTGTGTGTGTGTGTGTGTGTGTGTGTGTGTGTGTGTGTGTGTGTGTGTTGTTAGACGCCATTGGGAAAAGGTCCAGACATCCAGCACAGGGCAGACGTTGGTAGTCTGTACTCAGAAACAAGCCCCCCCACTCTCGCCCCCCCCCCCCCCCCCCCCCCCCGCTGTGCTGTACCCCGCTGCACCCCATGCAATTAGAGGAGGGTACAGTGCTGCTAGAGCCCCCAACGAATGCTATCAGTATAGAGTATTACTATTGTAGATTGAGAACTGTCTGCTTGGATGTG
Organism: Polyodon spathula; assembly: GCF_017654505.1. Taxonomy (NCBI): domain Eukaryota; kingdom Metazoa; phylum Chordata; class Actinopteri; order Acipenseriformes; family Polyodontidae; genus Polyodon; species Polyodon spathula. The sequence continues at coordinate 21,161,788 of NC_054549.1, forward strand.
AGAATATACTGGCCTTTCCCTCCCCTCCCTCAGTCGGGGTGCTGGTGAGTTCACTGAGGAGAGAGACTCTGTCAGCGCTGTACTCCCCTGATCACTGTGGATCCGGCCAGGGCTGGAGGTGACAGAGGAACCCCACAGGGTTCTGTGAACAGAAATGCACAGTAGAAAGAGAAAGGCATGGGGGCTGACTGACGTTCTCCAGTGGGAAAAATTTGGCAAGGGGAGACTGGACCCTGCAGAGTGTGTCTCCTTCATCTAGTACACACTCCCTCTCCGCTGTGTCTGCTGGAGCCGTATGCCCTGCAGCTCCGCCTTGAACAACCGAGAGCCGCCAGACAGCAAGGCATTCACCCGGGCAGGCAGATCCACACTGACAATGGCGCTCAGAGACACTGTACAGCTCTGGCCAAAAGTCTTGCATCAGCTCATGATAGGGACGCCTCGGGAGAAGGACAAATTGGAAAGTCGTGCAGCTAATGATGTACAAACGAGAAACAAGAGCTTTTTCCCAGGACCCACCGCAGAGGACAGGACCTCCTACTGCCATCAAATCATCATTTTTCTTGGTCTCGTTTGCAAAGGTGTGGGAGGTGCAACAGGGGAGTCTAAATAGGAGGAGAGAGGGGGTGGGGAGAGAAAGACTAGAAAAGGGAGAGAGGGAATATAGGAGGGAGGGAGGGCAGAGAGGGAGGAAGAAAGATGAAGAGGTGAGAGAGAAAGAGGTGCAGTAGAGATGAGAGAGAGGGAGAGAGAGAAAGAGACAGAGAGAGAGGAAGAGAGAGAAAGAAGAGATACAATGAGATGAGAGAGAGACAGGAACAGAGGAGAGAGGGAGAGAGAGAGGGAGGGAGAGAGAGAGAGAGAGAGAGAGAGAGAGAGAGAGAGAGAGAGAGAGGGAGGGAGAGAGAGAGAGAGAGAGGGAGGAGAGAGAGAGGGAGAGAGAGAGAGAGAGACAGAGAGAGAGGGAGAGAGAGAGAGGGTGGGAGAGAGAGAGACAGAGAGAGAGAGAGAGAGAGAGGGAGTGAGAGAGAAAGAGAGAGAGGGAGGGAGGGAGAGAGAGAGAGCTATTAAAACTCTCCTTGAAACATTCACCCCGTCGACCTGCTGTCAGAGAGCGAGAGGGAGAGAGGGAGAGAAGGAGAAAGACTCCAATTTGCATGAATTACAGCTGCAATTTTGTCATTCTTTTCCCCCCTCAGAGATCAACTTGCTTTAAGCGCAGGGCGTTTGCCTTAAAGGGGGGGTTGGGTTAAAAGGTTTTTAAAAATGTGCAATCGGGAGTCTCACTGTGCTGCCCCCCCTCTCCCAGCTACTGCCTATGTGCTTTAATTACTGTCACCTTCGTAGATCTGTGCACACATACCACTTCTCTATATATCTGGACAACCGCTTACCCTGCAAGCATTAAACTAGGTATTATTTAGCATCAGTTATTGAGAGTATTAGATTCTGGTGATATAGGGAGGTGTCTGTCTGTCTGTCTTGTTGTCTGTCTCTGTCTAGTTGTCTATGTGTCTGTCTGTCTGTCTGTCTGTCTTGTCTGTGTGTCTTGCCGACCATTGCTGTGCAATCGGAGTCTTAATGCCATCCCTGCAGTGCAATGCCAGTGCAGTTTAACTGCGTCTAGTCTAGTGATATTAAATTGCAGTTACAATGCAGGGATGGAAATAAGACTCCTGCTGCACAGCGGTTTGATCCAGTCCTGGTTTCACTAGGAGTTTAATAATAAGATTATAACACCTGAGCTTGTTGCCTAGACACACTGGGCTGATCAAGCTGGTAGTAAAACCTGGAATGGATCACACTGCTGTGGAATAGGAGTCTGATTTCATCCCTGCATTATGATAGCATTGTGAGTCAGACTGTAGCTCTGTCCTGGTTATCCAGAGTCTGCTGTATACGTGTATGCAGCATGATGTATTTATATTAATATATATCCACGGTCTGCATCTGGCAGACAGACGGTTTCTAAGAGTTTTCAAGGCTTATTCCTTGAAGGCTGATAAGCTTTAAACCAGGGATCAGTCCCGCATAATCTGTTCAACAGGCTTCCTGCACACAGCAAAGTGTCCGATAGCTGTCTCCTACAGTATACTGTACTGTAGGGAGGGCTGCACCAGCGCAGAGCACAGCAGAGGGAGTCTGTACAGAGAATATAAGAGCCTTCCTTTCTCTTTCTCCGCTCCACCAGCACAGAGCAGAGGGAGGCTGTTCAGAGGGTATAAGAGCCTCCCTTTTTCTTTCTCTGCTCCACCAGCACAGAGCAGAGGGAGGCTGTTCAGAGGGTGTAAGAGCCTTCCTTTCTCTTTCTCTGCTCCACCAGCACAGAGTTGAGGGAGGCTGGTCAGAGAGTATAAGAGCCTCCAATTCTCTTTTCTAGCATGCTGCAGTGGCATGCTTTATTTATTGAGTTGGCAATCTGAAAAGGTTTGGTATTCAATGATGCTGGCATGAGGCAATTATTTTTTTTAATCAGCGTTCGGTTGATTCAGTACCCTGCAAGCAACATTCAATTGAGACTCATTTCGAGCCGTCACGTTTTCCCTTAATGTGCTTTTTTAAAATTATTAATTACGCTGTTCGATATCAATTTTCCAACACCCGGACTCTGCTGCCTCGTTGCTTTCTGTGGAGGTCAGCTCAATAACGGAACAGCAGATACAGCACAGCTGAGAGTCCCATTACTACCTCATTACACTTCGCAGGAACACCATTACCCCTCTGATGTCTCTTAAAATAATACTGGGTTTGGTTAAACTGGAAACATCACAAATGATCTTCAGTGGCAATGCAGACAGGCAGACAGAGAGGGGCACTGCAATAGCAACGCAATAATGGTTCTGTATTATACTGAGGGGCGATGGTAGCACAGGTATTGGGCAGCTGCAATGGGATGAGGCTGGGAGAATGGGACCACAGTATGCTAGCTACACCCTTCCTAAATAAACTTCAATAGCAATGCAATAATGGTTCTGTATTACTCTGAGGGGCAATGGTAGCACAAGTATAGAGCAGCTACAATGGGATGAGGCTGCAGTTGGTAGAATGGGACCACAGTGTGCTAACTATACCCACTCCAAATGATCTGCAATGGAAATACATACAGACAGACAGGGAAACTGCAATGGCAATGCAATAATGGTTCTCTATTACACTGAGGGGAGGGCGATGGTAGCACAAGTACAGGACAGCTATATCCAGCTGCCATTGGTAGAGAGGGACTACAGTATTCTAGCTGTACCCTTCCCAAATGTTCTTCAGTGACAACGCAGACAGACAGTGGCTCTACAAAGGCCAGTGTCAGTGTGTGTGTGTGTGTTGTGTGTGTGTGTGTGTGCGTGTGTGTGTGCGTGTGTGTGGAGGGTTGACAGTTGAAGGGTCAGGGGTCAGTCTGCTTGTTGGATGTGAAGGTTAGTCTGCTCTGAACGAACCGAAGCTCAAACAGCTGAAATTGAAAAGCTGCATTGAGGAGAGCGGAGCGAAAATAACAATAATAATGCAATCAGGAGATAAAGCTGCCTCGCTGAGAGGCTCCTGCATTATTCACACGGCCTGCAGAGCACCATCACTCACACAGACACTCACAATTCAAAGCCATGTGGTTTTGTTGAAGTTCATTCACCAGGTTTTCATTCCTGCCTCTCACCTCCCTCTGGAGGCCTGGGTTCCAGTCTGGGGGGCGAGGGGGCGCAGACAGACAGACAGACAGAGAGAGGTTTTCCCTTACAAACTGTGACGTTTAAAAGAGAGGGAGGTATTACTCAGTGCACGCCCCCTGTTGGCTCAGAGTCTGCAGCCCGGAGACACCGTCATTGAAACACGAGTTCAGAGATAATAAATAAATGATCGCTTTAGTGGGCATCACAGATACAGAAAAAATATATAAACTATGCAAATTCAGAAAATGTGAAATTTTCTTTTTTGAAACAGCAGGGAGCCATTGGCAGGGTCGAAAGTGACTCTGTAAATGCGGGAGATTATGCAAAGTTACCAAACCTGGCTTGTCATCTTTTTTACTATTATTATATTACAGGAGTGATCTCTGAGGCTCGCTCTTTGCTTTTTTATTCCTGGGGGAGGACAAGGGTTGAGACTGACAGCTGTTGAATAATTCAAGAGAGTGCAAAGCATTCAAACAGCCATTAGCTTGCCTCTCTTTATCAACAGTATCACTGTGCCTCTCTTTAAAGGAGCGCTGACCATCTTTAAAATCCATTTTCTCACCTCTTATTAGCTTTATTAACAGTATCACTGTGCCTCTCTTTAAAGGAGCGCTGACCATCTTTAAAATCCATTCTCTCACCTCTTATTAGCTTTATCAACAGTATCACTGTGCCTCTCTTTAAAGGAGCGCTGACCATCTTTAAAATCCATTCTCTCACCTCTTATTAGCTTTATTAACAGCATCACTGTGCCTCTCTTAAAGGAGCGCTGACCATCTTTAAAATCCATTCTCTCACCTCTTATTAGCTTTATTAACAGGATCACTGGCCCCTCCCTTTAAAGGAGCGCTGACCATCTTTAAAATCCATTCTCTCACCTCTTATTAGCTTTATTAACAGTATCACTGGCCCCTCCCTTTAAAGGAGCGCTGACCATCTTTAAAATCCATTCTCTCACCTCTTATTAGCTTTATTAACAGCATCACTGTGCCTCTCTTTAAAGGAGCGCTGACCATCTTTAAAATCCATTCTCTCACCTCTTATTAGCTTTATTAACAGCATCACTGTGGCTCTCTTTAAAGGAGCGCTGACTATGTTTTGGCTAGCATTCTTGTTGGGCTGTTCAGACTTCAGTTCCAGTGAAGGCGGAGCGATCGTGTTCCTCTCCCTCTCTCTGCCACTCTGGATAATGTGAGTGCTCTTGACTCAGAGGAGAGTGCATTAGCTCAGCTGTTCACTAAAGAGATTTTTACTTCACTGTCTACTGTGTATGTATTTATTTATTTCCTATTATTCTGTTTTATTACTGTGTGTTTATTGATTAAAGGAACCCTGTAACTCTTCTAAGAGTTCTCCGCTGGATTTCTTGCACTGTATTATTGCTGTTTTCCCCGTGGTTACACCATGCATTTACCAATAGTTTACTCTGATTTGCCATTTTTTAGTGTGCTTTACCAGACCTCTCTGTGCTTTACAATGCTTCCCTATGCTTTACCACACCTCTCAGTGCTTTACAATGCTTCCCTATGCTTTACCACACCTCTCTGTGCTTTACAATGCTTCCCTATGCTTTACCACACCTCTCTGTGCTTTACAATGCTTCCCTATGCTTTACCACACCTCTCTGTGCTTTACAATGCTTCCCTATGCTTTACCAGACCTCTCTGTGCTTTACAATGCTTCCCTATGCTTTACCAGACCTCTCTGTGCTTTACAATGCTTCCCTATGCTTTACCACACCTCTCTGTGCTTTACAATGCTTCCCTATGCTTTACCAGACCTCTCTGTGCTTTACAATGCTTCCCTATGCTTTATCACACCTCTCTGTGCTTTACAATGCTTCCATGTGCTTTACCAGACCTCTCTGTGCTTTACAAGGAGTGAGTCCTGTGCTAATTACACAAAAGGGCTTTTAAATGTCTAATCTGTTCAAGACAGATTTACAGCCTTACTATCAAATCTCAGACCCATGAAACTCAACAGATGGCCGCGCTTCCCTCAGTTTCTCTTGGCACCGAAGGACCGATAATCAGAAGCCCACAAGAGTGGGCTGAACGAGACCCACAGATCACACAGAAGTAAGAGTTAATCAGGCACTGATAGAACTGCAGGCAGGAAGGAGCAGTGTTGTGCTAAAAAAAACTATCTAGTTTTAACTGAGTGAGCATTATCTGTATATCTGCATTCTCTAAAGAATTCCACAATCACAGCTCCCATAACGAGAGAGAGAGAGAGAGAGAGAGAGAGAGAGAGAGAGAGAGAGAGAGAGAGAGATCCTCTCTTTCTCTCTCTTTTTATTTCACGAATGCAGGAATCGAAAGCAGTCAGGGTAGAGAAAGGATTGCTGCGCTCTCCCGGCCGTTAGTGCAGAGATTAATCCCTGAGATAATGAGAAACCATTGTGCTCCTTCCAAGGCAAATTACTGGCCTCTGTGCGTGCGTGTGTGTGTGTGTGTGTGTGTTTGTGTGCCTGTGTGTGTGTGTGTGTGTGTGTTTTGTGTGTTTCTGTGCGTGTGTGTTCCTGTGTGTGTTCCTGTGTGTGTGTAGAATACAGAATAAAATAAAATACAAAGATATGTACATCTACAGCCAGAGTTATAGACACAATTGTATGAATTATATAGAAGTAGAAAATGATCTGAATATCAAAATGATCTGAATTTTATTAATTTATTATATATTATATAATTTATATATATATATATATATATATATATATATATATATATATATATATATATATATATCTATAAACATATGTTCTATTAGAATTTGTTCATTTAGATCTGGTTGGTCCTTTCAGCATTATATGTATATGTAGATATGGATACTGAATATTAAATGCATACTATATATCTATACACTCACACATGTACACGTACACTTACACACACAAACACAATCTATTGTATTTGAAATAGATAGCTATGCAGAGAGGCAGAGCCACAGCATGGTTATACATAATTCCAGTGCAATTAAACAGTGCTTTGGGATCACGGCTCCAGAGCGATGTGCCTACCTTTGCAGACAGTCTTGTCTATTCTACTCTGTCTCGCTCCCCTCCTCTTTCCAGTCCTCGGCGTCTCTCTTTTCTCTTTCAATAAATTCTCTTTCAGTCTGTTACTGCTGTTGAGCTGCAGCAATAATTATACAATACTCTCTCTCTCTCTCTCTCTCTCTCTCTCTCTCTCTCTCTCTCTCTCTCTCTCCTCCTCCCTCTTTCCCTCCCTCCCTTAGATATGCAGCTGGGTAGCACTGACATCATCCTTTTGACTCTTCCCCCTCTCTCTTGCTCTCGCTAAAACAGAATCTATCACACCTTGTTCCCCTGCTCCCCTGCTCCCCCCCCTTTGTCTCTCTCTCCTCACCTCTCTCTCTCTCTCTCTCTCTCTCTCTCTCTCTCTCCCTGTCTCTCTGTCTCTCTCTCTCTCGAAATGGTCCATTTCAAATTGAAATGGTCTTTATTAGCATGAAAAATCACAGAACCATGCTCTCCTCTCTCTGCTCCCTCTTTCCTCTCCTTCCCTCTCTTTGTTCCCCTCTCCATCTCTCCAGTCCACCACATACCATACACCTGCGTTATTATTATTATTATTATTATTATTATTATTATTATTATTATTATTATTATTCCCTTATCATTATTATATTTCAATCATTGTTACTATGATTATCTATCTATCTATCTATCTATCTATCTATCTATCAGTACTGTGCAAAAGTTTTAAGCAGGTGTGAAAAAACGTTGTAAAGTAAGAATGCTTTCAAAAATAGACATGTTAATAATTTATATTTGTCAATTAACTAAATGCAAAGTGAGTGAACAGAAGAAAAATCTACATCAAATCCATATTTGGTGTGACCACCCTTTGCCTTCAAAACAGCATCAATTCTTCTAGGTACACTTGCACACAGTCAGGGATTTTGTAGGCATATAGTCAGGTGTATGATTAAACAATTATACCAGACAGGTGCTAATGATCATCAATTCAATATGTAGGTTGAAACACGATCATTAACTGAAACAGAAACAGCTGTGTAGGAGGAATAAAACTGGGTGAGGAACAGCCAAACTCAGCTAACAAGGTGAGGTTGCTGAAGACAGTTTACTGTCAAAAGTCATACACCATGGCAAGACTGAGCACAGCAACAAGACACAAGGTAGTTATACTGCATCAGCAAGGTCTCTCCCAGGCAGAAATTTCAAGGCAGACAGGGGTTTCCAGATGTGCTGTCCAAGCTCTTTTGAAGAAGCACAAAGAAACGGGCAACGTTGAGGACCGTAGACGCAGTGGTCGGCCAAGGAAACTTACTGCAGCAGATGAAAGACTCATCATGCTTACTTCCCTTCGCAATCGGAAGATGTCCAGCAATGCCATCAGCTCAGAATTGGCAGAAAACAGTGGGACCCTGGTACACCCATCTACTGTCCGGAGAAGTCTGGTCAGAAGTGACCTTCATGGAAGACTTGCGGCCAAAAAGCCATACCTCCGACGTGGAAACAAGGCCAAGCGACTCAACTATGCACGAAAACACAGGAACTGGGGTGCAGAAAAATGGCAGCAGGTGCTTTGGACTGATGAGTCAAAATTTGAAATATTTGGCTGTAGCAGAAGGCAGTTTGTTCACCGAAGGGCTGGAGAGCGGTACATGAATGAGTGTCTGCAGGCAACAGTGAAGCATGGTGGAGGTTCCTTGCAAGTTTGGGGTTGCATTTCTGCAAATGGAGTTGGGGATTTGGTCAGAATTAATGGTCTCCTCAATGCTGAGAAGTACAGGCAGATACTTATCCATCATGCAATACCATCAGGGAGGCATCTGATTGGCCCCAAATTTATTCTGCAGCATGACAACGACCCCAAACATACAGCGAAAGTCATTAAGAACTATCTTCAGCGTAAAGAATAACAAGGAGTCCTGGAAGTGATGGTATGGCCCCCACAGAGCCCTGATCTCAACATCATCGAGTCTGTCTGGGATTACATGAAGAGAGAGAAGCAACTGAGGCTGCCTAAATCCACAGAAGAACTGTGGTTAGTTCTCCAAGATGTTTGGGCCAACCTACCTGCCGAGTTCCTTCAAAAACTGTGTGCAAGTGTACCTAGAAGAATTGATGCTGTTTTGAAGGCAAAGGGTGGTCACACCAAATATTGATTTGATGTAGATTTTTCTTCTGTTCACTCACTTTGCATTTTGTTAATTGATAAATATAAACTATTAACATGTCTATTTTTGAAAGCATTCTTACTTTACAGCATTTTTTCACACCTGCCTAAAACTTTTGCACAGTACTGTATATATATATATATATATATATATATATATATATATATATATATATATATATATATATATATATATATATATATATATATATTGGTTTTTGTACACTCTTGTAAGAGTTGCTTTGGCTAGAAGTAACTCCCCCCCCCTCCCCCTCCCCGCCACACTGCTCTCTGACAGCAGATGGTTGAAGGCAGGGGTTCGAGTCACTGAGAGAAATACAAATCCATCTCCACTCTGAGTTACTGCAGAACAGAGGGTCAACCTCCTCCGAACACCTCCTACAAACAACATCAAAGCTTACAGCGTGTGTGTAGTGTGTGTGTGTTGGAGTGTGTGTGTCTGTCTGTCTGTCTGTCGGTCTGTGTTTCATGTGTCTGTAATAATGGGAGGGTGTGTCACATGGCACACAAACCACACATGTCACACACTGTGTACACGTGTGTTGTGTGTGTGGGTGGTGTGTGTGTGTGTGTGTGTGTGTGTGTGTGTGTGTGTGTGTGTGTGTGTGTGTGTGTGTGTGTGTGTGTGTGTGTGTGTGTTTGTGTGTGTGTGTGTGTGTGTGTGTGTGTGTTGTGTGTGTGTCAGTGTGTGTGTG